>NC_141081.1:42300517-42398017 GCF_041138505.1 Cibotium barometz | reverse complement strand
TGCGAAAAAACTTGAGATTTGGATGATTAGAGAGCCTAATCAAGAGGGTTTTTGGTTAAACCTAGATTAATCTTTGTAATTTTTATCTTAATCTTGTTTCTTTTGTTTAATTCCTTTGCATAGGTAGGCTAGCATTGTAGGATAGAACCATAATCCATCAAAAAACATAAACTATCTCGTAATTTTTACTAATTATTACTAATCTACTGGTGGTTAGTGTGATTAGTGGACTTAAAGAGAAAAAACCAAAAAATTGAGCCTAATTGCTTGTAATTAGACTAATTGGAGTAGCATTAGTGTTCTAAACACTTACCTTGACCCAAATCCATGTTTAGTCCACTCCCATTAGGCTTTAATTAGTAAGAATTAGCACTAATTTGGTCTCTTTTGTCTAATTTTTCCTCTTTTGAGTGGGTTAATTAGTGACCTAATTAGTTAGATTATTGAGGGGTAATAACATATTTGGATTAGCCTAAACATTGCTAGCCTATGCTCCTCCACCATAGCCTAGGAAGTCGCAATAACAAAAGGTCCCATAGCCATAGGTTAAGCAACCCCAAGCACAGAGCAACCAACAACACTGGGTGCCTACCAGTGTGCTCACAGCTCAAGGCTTCCATGATAGGAAAACACACGTGTGGCTCCCAAAGCCACAATCAAAAGCCTCTCCTCCGCGTCGACAACCAAATCTTAGCTCACAACCTTGTCGATACAAAACCAAGAAGCCTCAAAAACCATGGACATTTGTCACTTGGAAGCATTGGGTGCCCAAATGTCTCTTAGAAGCCCAAGGCTTCCACGATGGGAACTCCATCATTTGGCTCCCAAGGGATGCCCCTCAACCGTTTGCCCAAGCCAATACCCATCCAATCGACAAAAATGGTTTGGCAACCAACAGGAAGGCAAGTCCCCCCCTCCTCAAAAGAATTCTCTGGACTTGCCTTCCATAGACAATGGGTTTGGTGAGGCAATCTGTAATCCTCTCCAAGCATTTATGATAGAGACCAATTTAGGCGCATGAGTAAACTTGTTGCATTTGCCATGGATGGTGCTTCAACATGCAGAGGTCATAGGATTGGTGTGGTGGCACGATTCCAAGCATCAACTCCACGAATCATGGGTGTGCATTGTATTGCACATAGGCAGGCACTCGCAACAAAAGATCGTTTTGTGTAAAATCCTCATGTGTTTGCCTCATGGATGAATATGTGGACACAAGAAATGAATCGAGTGACAAAATGCACCCATACACAAGACATTTTGGGCAATTAGGAGAACTCCAAAGGGTAGCAGAGTAAAGTGATTGGGTTATATAGGTAGTAGTAACCGTGGTTGCATGATTGTAGGCGCATGATTGTAGGATGTGCAAAAGGAGTATCTGCACCATCTTTTTTTTCAACAAGGTCCCATGCTGTTGGGAAAACTAGTCAAATGATGTGGTTTTGCAATAACGACATCATGCATACATGGTCTATGGACAAGAACATTGACCATCCCCCACACAATGTGCCTACTATATGGCCAGTGGTGGTTGAAGGCACAAATATGACAGTTGAGGAGGTGAATGCATTAGTGCTTATAGGGCATAACTTACAAAGTAAAAACACCTTGGAAAACTTCTTGAAAGCACTATGGATTGCTTGAAAGCATTGATAAAAATAGATTTAAACCTTGTGAAGGGAAGTCCTTTTAAACATGTACATGTGGTGCTTGTGAAGGGAAGTACTTTTAAACATGTACATGTGGTGCTTGTGTTGTTGGTACTTTTTTCTAAGCTCACTCATTCATGTGTATCATGACTACTTTAGTATCACGAGTTTCAAGGTGCTTGGTAAGTTTTATCTTAAATCATAAAATTTAAATATTTATATTTTGTTTGATTTTTTGCTTACTTTGTACTAACTTTCTAGTGTGGGAGGGGGGGAGTCGGTTCTCTTCCATGGTTATGGTGAATATAACCAACTCCCCTTCTCCTGAAGGAGAGCTTGGTGTAGCCACTCCATGTGGTGAAGGGGTTCAACTCCCCTACTCTCTCTTTATGTGGTAAAGGGACAGGTCCTGACTCCTCACCATCGACAACAACATTGGAGATTGCGATCTTGGAGATGTTCTTATTCGAGACCACTTACATGTAACATCATCTCTCCTATCATATGTAGGCTTGAATCCTATCTACTTTCCTATTATCTTAAATTTTTTCCATATGCATGAAAATTTAAGATAATACTTGGACTTTGTTTTAATCAATGTGATAATTTTGTTGTGGAAAATAAGTCTGCGACTTTGAATATTGCTAGTATATTATGGTAGTTTTATTTTAAAAAAAGCACTATCATTTTTAAATAATGCTTGTCATCTGCTGAAGGGTGTCATTTAAAAATTTTACGTCGTATGAAAAGGAGTGATAAAAGATACATGTCAATTGAAATTGTAAGACACCAGTCAATTTTAGGCCCTGATCATTAATAATCTATTCCACGTACGCCTCCTTCATGATGGTATAGATGCTAGATTATTATCATTAATACCTCTTACATTAGTACTCTAGCTCCTTATAGTGTCATAGTACCCAATAGTGGTATCATATTTATAAGAGTGCTCCACTTTCTATCATATTTGTACACATCTCCAAGCTGGAAAAGCTCATGGATTTCTAGAGCAAGTGGGGGAAGTCCAATTCAACCTTAGAGTACTTCACATCTTTATCAAGACTCCATACATGTAAGTCTATTTATCCCTTTTTCTTATTTAATTTTAAAGTTTTTAAATTAAATTAAAGTACTTTTGCATCACCATATGAAAAGATGGAAGAAAGTAGGGATAAGCTAGATAATTTTTCTAATCTTCTTGATAGTGCATATCCTTGGCACATGCATTATAAGGCATATGCTTGGCATTTTTCTAATTTTCTTGGTAGTGCATATGCTTGGCATTTTTCTAATTTGCTTGCATAGTGCATATTCTTTACATAGTGCATAGTAGAAGATGTAGATCTTGTTCTAGTAGGAGGAGGGTGTCTATTTTGCAATCAATAGAGGTAATTTCAAGAAACCTACTATGGAGATTTCAAGAGGTGACTAATCTTCAGTCAGAGAGATTGTCCTCTATTGTAATTAAGGATTTGTTTGAATCAGGTTATACCAGAGCAAGTCAAATATTGCAATTAAGGATTTATTCAAAGCAGGTCATATTAGAGAAGAAGTAATTTTTGCATGTAGAAAGTTAAAATTCTATTTTTGATGGGAAATTCCTATCAATACCAATTCAGATTTCTCAAAAGGCAGATCAGATGCACAGTCCTAATCTCAATTTGGGGAGGAAGATTACAAAGTTAAAGGTGAATAGATAAAATTTAGACAATGTCCTAAAGATGTCAGATGTTTTGAAATCAGAACTCAAGTTTATAGAGTATTTTAAAGGTGCAAAATAATCAACTCAACTCAGTAAATGTGGATTTTTTTAAATGTTATTTTAAGATGTTTAAATTGAGGGAGAAATTTGAGCAAATGAATTTTTTTTCTCATGAATCAATTGACGGTATTGTTAGAGATCAAAATATTCAGATTTTTCCTGATTAGAATATTAAGATTTCAAAATTATAGTCATATTTTTCAGTTAAAAAGGTCACTTGGTTGAAGCAAAATTTTTGAATAGAAAAGATGCTTCTTTGATGTACCATGTGTTGCAGTTTAAAAATTCAGATTTTTCAGTTAAAAGGTCACTTGGTTTAAGAAAAAATAATTTGGAAAAGATGCTTCTTTGATGGTATTTTTAGTACCATGTGTTGCAAATATGCTGACATATCTTATTCCATCTAGGCAATGTGATGCCTATGTCTACTTCAAGCTCTTAGAGTGTGGATATTCTTATTCATCATGATGATTAGTTTTCTTATCTTTATTCTTCATGATTAGTTTTTATGTCTTTATTCTTCATGATTAGTTTTATGTCTTTATTTGTGATTAGTTTTCTTATGGGTTCCCAACCTTGGCATGTGGTCAAAAAATGGTGGGAATGTATATTCATATATTTATGATGGGAAGCACTTTACAATGCACTATGATTTCATTTGGTTGCCTATATTTGGGTTCAGGTGTTAGATTTTTTAAATCCTACCCATTGGGTGTGCCTGAAAAATCTACCCCCATTCATCACAAAAGAGAACTTATGAGAACATAAACTTCCAAGGATAAGAAGGTTGTGCTATATCCAGTAGGCTTGCTTGGTTGATATTCACTTTGAGGTGGCTAATGTGTAAGGGATGTGCACTAATCCGGTGCCTCTGAAGGGGAGAAATGAAGTAATCACACCAATCACCTTAGAGAAAACGTTACAATGACTATGATGACCCATGGAAGGCTAGCTTTTGCTTCCCACTCCTTCACTACATCTAGCATTATGGGATCTAGGTGAATTGGTTCTAGAGGTAGAGGTTTTGAAACTAGCTCTTTTTGCAATCCCTTAAGAATGGTTATGGGTTTGGTTAAGGCCTTTGACACCCGGCCTCTATGATTTTGTTTAGAATAGGGTTTGGGATATGCTCAGGCTCTTTTTGCAATCCCTTAAGAATGGTTATGGGTTTGGTTAAGGCCTTTGACACCATGTTCTATGGTTCCCTCCTAGGCCTCTATGATTTTCTTTAGAATAGGGTTTTTTTAACAAGAAAAAAATAAAAATAAAAATAAAAAGGGAGGGTGGGTGGATACACACAAGGATGTGAGGTATACACAACATAAAAGTGGGGTCTATGTGTCGTGCATATGCAAGGGCTATACACATGAGTGTGTGTGCATGTGCATATACAAGGGTGGGTGCACATGGATGTCCATGTACATGGGGTGGAGACTACGCAAGTGTGTGCATGTGTAAGTTTGTGTGCACGTGCCTAGGGTGCATGTTGTGTAAGTTTTTTTGCACGTGCTTGGCATGCATGTTGTGTAAGTTTGTGTGCTTGTATGTGTGTAAGTGTGTGTGCATGTGCATTGTATGTGCATTGTATGTGCATTATACTAGTGTGGGTGCACACGCATGTGATACATGATGTGCAAGTTTGTGTACACGTGCATGTGAGCTTATCTCATAAATTAGAACTATCGGGGATGCAACCACTATCCATGGATTTGGTGGCATGTCCTTGGTTTCTTCCACCTACTTCATTAGCAGATTTGGTACGCACACGTTAGGAGTGCTGCCACCGCTACTCTCCATTCCAGCTTAAACTTTGGGGGTGGCATCGAGAGGCATGGCCTTGGGTCTCCACCCCCACTTAGATTTGTCATTCAAGGATGTGTTTATGGGGGTCTGGGGCACAGGTTTCGTTGATCTTGGCACATATATGGGGGTTCCATTTGTTGAATCCTTATAGTTCCAACAATTTTTTTGGGACCCATTAAAGTGTCGATTGTTGGGGTGGTACTGGGTACTAATATTTTTGAATCAAGGGTTGGGACCCATACAGACAAGTTCCCTCATAGAAACATTGGGCTTCTAGCGGCTTGATTGGGATCCAATGGAACTTAGATTGAGAGCACCACATTTTTACTCCGCTGGGTTGATCTCCGCTCTCATGGGTAGGTTTTGGGCTAAATGGTGGTGGACGAGCCACGTCTTTGTTTTGGCATCAAATAATTTTCCTTGGTTAGCCAGGGTACCCACTTCTTTTTAGGACCTACCCAAGATTCCATTGAGGTTGATTTTTGAGGGGTGGTCTTTGTCCCTATCAACCGAGCTTTTAGATCTCAATATAGTTGGAGGGGGTGGTCATGTCAAGGTGAGGGAAGGATTGTGTGTTGGGGGTTACCTAAAATGATGGTGTATGGTTGGATGATCAGCCTTGGGATGTTGATACTTTCGAGATAATCTTGTTTACTAAAGGTATGATAACCATTCTATAAGGGAGCTCAAGCATTGTGATTCTTCTTCTCCAATTGATGATGCAATGAGTGGGACTATGATCCATCCCATTCCTTGGATGATTCTTTCTCTCATTGTACCCATGGAGGTTATCTAAAAACTTACACGATGAAGGTTTGGATCCAATGAAAAAACTCAACTTTAAAACAACCGACAGTCAAGGATTGGGAATTATCGACAATGGTCACTATGGATGGTACGAGCGATGGGTGGCCTAACAAGATCCACATCTCCCAAGACACAGCATTGTGGCTAGCCACTGATGTTCACCAAGGTTGACCCATAGGGATCATACTATTGCTGCTCATATAGGTCTCTCTTGTTCCTAGTTTTCTATCTCTGTGGTTGGGTAGGGTCATTGAGAATTGTTATACTAGTGTGGTTCTTAGAGGAACCAGTTAAGGTGGTGGTACTAGAAGTGGATATGGCAACTAAGGTGGTTTGTCTATACATACCTCTTGGTAAAGAGTTTTGATAGGTTGGAATTGGAGCTTGTGCTGCTGCCTATTGAGGAGTGACTAGGAATGGCAAGGCCAATGGATTGCTTGGGTGTGTGAGGAGCATGCATCGTGATGCTGGAATCCACCTTGATGGGTTTCCTTACCAACAATGCATTGTGTCATGGTCCGTGGCACTAGTAGTGAGCACAAAATTATTGCTATCTAGGCCTCAACATTGGACACTCTATAATTATGTGAATCTAGCAGCAACTTATGCACCAAACAATGTCTCTGGGAATAGGTGTGGGTGTCCTGTTTGTGGTTCTAGTTAGGGCTAGCCTTGAGGTTACGCTTGGGGCTGCTGACTCTAGTTGGCATTGGTAGGGCACCCTTGGCCAATGAGGATTTGGGTGATGCATCCCCTATCTCATGGTCTGGGTGGACGACTTCTACATCATATTGTCTACTAGGTCTCTCTACTAGTCCTCATCAAAGATGTAGTACATAGATCAGTAGAGATGGCCATGAAGCCTTTTGCTCTTAAGACTAATCATAAGTCACTCAATGAGTGATAAGTCATCTCTAGTCTTTTGTGGGTGTTGCATCTCATATGGAAGATACTTGGTTCTAGCTATATAATCCTACATTGTTTCTCTCTATTTCTCTCTCCTTGTTTTAGCCTAAGAAACTGACGAATGATCCTCTTATAACTAGAAACGGGATTTTAAATTGTGAAAGTATGAGATGTTGAAAAATTTTAGTTTTTATCTATCCTTGCTTGCAAGGGCAAAAGCAAATAAGAAATAAGTTGATGCCCAGTAAGATTGTGCATTTGTTCAAGGAGGGCCTTACTTTTCATGGTATAGTAAAAAAATTATTTAAAAGAAGTTGCTGTCATGACCCTGTGAATTTGTACAAGTGTATGGGCATGGTGGTCAGTGTGCGGAACATTTATTAAATGTGCACACTTGGGGTCAAGAAGTGACACTAGGAATTATTAAAGTCCCTTTTTATAACCCCATGTGGGGGTGGAGACAATGGTTTAGAGGGGAAAAAGGTTTAAAAACCATAAAAATAAAAGAATCCCTTTTTGGGGAGAATCGTGGCCCTTTGGGGGGAAGTCACGCTATTATTGGAGGGAGGATTTTCGTGTGAGAAGGCAGTTGGGCAAGGGCTGATGAACTACACGTAAAGTTTTTACTCTCTCTCGGGAGAGTCGACTGCAGATATACACAGAGGAGCTTTCATCCTTGAGGAGGCTGGCGGGAAGGGGCTGAACAGTGTGTGGACCTCCCCCTTTCTGTGGTGATAAGCTGCGCAGATCTGCAGGAGGATAGGAGGCAGGCTGGATTGGCAGCAACATGTGCTCTCTTTGTCTCTGTCTGGTGACTATTGGGTTGCAAGATAGGAGGCAGGCTGGACAGCACGAGGGCTGACTTTTTCTCTCTCTTTTGGAAGGAGGCAGGAAGTGCAGCCGAATAGGTTCTTCTCTCTCTTTCTCTATCTCTCCTATGGAAGGCGGTGCACATCCGAACATGGCTTTCTTCTCTCTCTCTCTCCCTCTCTCTCTCTCTTTCTCTCCCCTAAAAGGTGGTGTGAGATTGAAAGTGGTTGTCGGAGAGGTGCAAAACTGCAGAAGTACATAGAATTGAACAAGGTGTGAGAGTCTCTCTCTCTTTTCACTGGCTTGTGATTGTCTCAGAGTTGTTTCTCTGGCCCTTTGTGAGAGGAAGGGTTTGACAGTTTGGAGGGTGTAAAGAGGGTAAGTTTTTGGACTATTTTGGAAGGGTTCATGGACTGTTTCATGGCTGAGTTTTTGGCTATGTGCATGGGCCAGTTAGATGCATATTCAAGGCCTCATGGATGCACTATCTTGGCTGATTAGAGGTGAATAATAGTGTGGTGTTTTTGGGGCACAAGGCTGTGTGTAACCTCTATGCTAAGAGGTCCTCTTCCATTGAATGTGAATAAAGAAATACCGAAAGGGACACCAAGCTTTGGGGTCAACAGATGTCGTTGTTCTTTTTGTGTAGGAGCACTCTAGCTCCCTTTTTGTCTATCTTATTTGCTGGATTATAACTGTGTTTGGGTGACTGCTAGTCTACCACACTTTGGTTTCTACCAAAGGCTGGTTTCAAGGTTCCGTTGCCAGGAGCATCACCAACTTTCCTAAGGGGGTGAGCTCGTGGTTGTCTCGAGGAAAGTCATTGAAAATTTCAGCAAGACGTCAGACTATGAGGATGACTATACTATGATAATGAGGAAGAGTAGGAGACCACTCCTGAGAGGACTGAATCTGAGGATGTACTTGCAAGAGAATAGGCTACAAAAGATGCACATTATGAGGATGTAACGCAACCCCATAAGATATGCCAAGTAAAGAGGAAGATGATGCCCAATTCAAACCCCGTTTGGCAGGGGCAGTGGATGTGCTTATGCAGCTCACACAAAGTGAGAAGTTTGCTAAATTTATGAGGGCCCCTTTTGAGCCTAAGAAGAAGAAGAAGAAGGTGCGTTCTAGGAACCCACCTTAGGGCAATACTGGTGCCTTCCCATAGGATCCTACTTTTGGGACAGTTTTCCAACATGCAGAACACTTATGGTGCAAACCCACAAAGTTCCTTTTTTAGGTAGCCACCTATTCCGCAGCAATCTATGCATCCAGACTATTTTGGCAATGGTTCCGTGTTCCAATCTATGACTAGGGGTTACCCTCAAGGAGGCATGGGAATGCAAGGGAATTTTGGAGCTTGTATTCAGCCTAGCATGCAAAAGGCAACATGTATGGTGGTATGCAGCCCAAAATGCAAGGGAATATGTACGGAGGCATGTAGCCCGGAGTGCAAGGAAACATGTATGGGGGCATGCAACCTGGTATGCATAGTGGTATGTTTGGAAACATGGGAGGATCAGCAAGATTACATGGTATGCAAGGTGTGGGAACTAGCAACATTGACCCTAGTATGGGCATGAATGTAGGGGGTAGCAATCTTGTGAAGCCACTTCCTTATGATAATCTAACGCCTAGGGTAACGTAAAGGATTATAAGGAATGGGGAGCTGTAGTGAAATTTGACACATTCAGTGGGGCCAAAGATAGGCTCAAGGCTCTTACCTTTTTACAATAGTTTGATGCTACTTTTTCTGGTGGAAATTACATGGAATCCTCAAAAGTGAGAAAAGCTGTGCGTTTTATCAAGAGCAATGCATTGCAGTGGTCCACTCTTCTTTTGCAGGACATAGCACCATCTACTTGGGTACAATTTAAACAAGCGTTCTCTTCCGTGTGGCTCACATCTACATTTGAGGTGGATGTAATGACAGCATGGCATAAGTTGGATGCATCAAAATGTGAGAATTTATAATAACAAGAAGTTTTGGGAAGCTTTACTCCCAGTTACTTCTTATCGTGCAGTGCCACTGTCTGAGCAGGTTGAGAAATATTGGTGTGGGTTGCCCATTGCGGGTTGCCCAAGGAAGTGCGTGACTATTGCACATAAAGACCGGAGTAACAAATATGTCACTGATGAGATAGAGAATGCCATGACGGCAAATGCATTACTCACTAGGGCTTCAACTGGATTTAAGGGTAGCAAAAGCACTCGCAAGAAAATTGAGAACTGAGGGCATGCATCTCGTGATACAACAGTGCCTTCAGAGAAGCGATGTAAGATGTTACCAACAATGCCCAAGAGAACTCCGAAGGAAGCATGCTTTGTTGGATGCCAAGAAATGCTTTTTTTGTACGGAAGAGGGACATATGTCTTTCAATTGTCCCAAGCGTAAGTCCAAGAAGGACTCTGACACTAAAGGGGAGCCCAAGTCTAAGAAAGCAAAGCCTTCTGCTCTGCAGGGTTAGTTCCTGATCTTGTTGGGGAACAGCCAGCAGGTGGTGAGGAGATCGAGTTGTGCAGAGCATGGGGCAAAGTACATGCGGTGGTGGATACGTACAACACGAAGATTACTTTGACTCATAGAGGTAAAGAGCACATTTTGGATGTAAATCTTAAAGGGGAATCTGTTCCTATTGTATCAGCTTCGACCATTTCATCAGTAAATGAAAAAACATCTTTTTGTGTACTTGGTTTTTGTGAAGGATGCAAAAGATGGTGAATCTCAATCTAATTTGTCTATGTTAGATAAAGACAAGACTAATTTCCTACGTGAGTACCAAGATTGCCTTTCTAGAGGAGGAGCATTTGTGGGCACATTCACGCTTAGAGGAGGAGCATAGGGAACATTTGGCCATAGTGTTTCAAGAACTCCAAAAGCATAGGTTGGTCATGAATGGCAAGAAGAGTGAGTTCTTCTTGGAAGAAATACACTTCTTGGGGCATATCGTGTCTAAAGATGGAGTCCGTATGGATCCTTCCAAAGTGGAAGCAATTCTCAATTGGCCATATTTGAAGACCGTGCATGATGTATGTAGCTTTTTAGGATTGTGTTCCTATTACAGGCAATACATATGGTATTTTACTAAGATTGCTTCAACCCTTCATGCTTTAACAAAGAAGGGAACTCCGTTTGGATGGACTGATTGGGAAATTGTAGCCTTTGCCGAGAAGCATTTACAGGTCTATGAGAAAGAGATGTTGGCTATAATTCATGCTCTTTCTACATGGAAACATTATTTGCTTAGAGTTGATTTCACTATGTAGACAGATCATCAGACCTTGCATTATTTCCTCACGCAAACTAAACTTTCTGAGAAGCATATGAGATGGGCCAACTTTTTGTATATGTTCTACTTTCAGATTGTACATGTGGAAGGCAAAAAGAATGTTGTGGCAGATTCTTTGTCATGCAAGCCACGTCTCAGCAGTTTCACTTGCTTATCATCATGAGCTTGATGAGATGAAAGAGCAGTATGCCCAGGATGAGGATTTTGGCAGGGTCTATGATCAGACGTCTGAGGGTTAGCGGCATGATCATTATACTCTCAGGGATGGCTTTTTGTTGATGCATGGTAGACTGTGTTACCAGGCTGTTACTACTCAAGATTATGATTAAAAGTCATGCTCCACCGTATGCAAGTCATAGGGGCATTGAGGCCATGGTAAAGGAAGTTGAGGCTTTCTTTTATTGGCCGACCTTGAGAAGGGATATTGATGCTTTTGTTAAGCAATGCATCATATGTAAGAAAGTGAAGTTTGATTGTCAGAAGACACGAGGGTTACTTCAGCCTTTACCTATTCCAGAGATAGACCATGGGAGAGCATTGCCATGGATTTTATATTTGATCTTCTGAGGACACAAACGGGGAATGATGGCATTTGGACTATCAGATGCAAGTTCAGTAAGCAGGCTCATTTCATTCCCGTGCGTAAGAAGATCAAAGTTGATCACATGGTGAAGTTTTTCATGGCGAACATCTTCAAGTATCATGGCATGCCTTTGTCTATCATTAGTGAACGTGTGATCCATGGATGACGATTTTATTTTGGAGAAGGTTGTTTGACAACATGGGTACAACTCTCAAGTTTTCATCATCATTTCATCCACAGACAGATGGGCACTCGGAAGAGGCTAATTCCATTGTGTTAGATCTTCTCAAGTGCTATGTGTAAGAGCACAAGCAACAATGGGAAAAGTATCCTCCTTTGGTGGAGTTCGATTATAACAATACCATCCATACCTCGACGGGAAAGGCACCTTTTGAGATTGTGGAAGGAGGGAAGAAGGTACCACCCATTTTGTACAGAAAGGATAAGATCTTTCAGGCTGACCAGTATGTGGAGAACATGGATGAAGCTTATAGGAGAGTTAAGTTGGCGCTCCAAAAAACTCAACAAAAGCAAAAGAGGGTAGCAGACCATCACAAGCGTGCATTAGAGTTTGCGTTAGGTGTGACTGGGTTCTTTTGTGATTTGAGAAAGCTAGGCTCAAAAAGATGAAGGGTAAAGAGTGCTTATTCCCTAACTTGAGCATGTGCTACTATGGACCTTTTCAAGTATTGGAAAAGATCAGTGAGAGGAGGCCTATCGTTTGAAGCTACCAGATCACTAGAGGATTCACAATGCATTTCCTGTGAGTCTACTTAGACCTTTCCATGGGGATGTGCCTGAGGATGTATCAGATGAGGCTCAGTCAAAAGTGGAGGAGCTTGATGAGGTTCTTATTCCCGAGCAGATACTAGCACATAAAGAAAGAAAGGTACGAGGTAAAGTTTCATGTCGCTATCTTGTGAAGTTCAAGAACTATTCACCGATGGATGCGAAGTGGATGGAGGAGGGTGGCTTAGCAGATTCACCTCAGGTATTGCAGCTTTATCTTGATGCCTTTGAGTTGGAGCCAACTCTTGCACGGCTCATTCAGGTTCGACAGAGCATAGGTGTGAAGCATTGCCTGATGCTCAAGATGGGGGTAGCACCTCCTCTCCCTTGATATACAGACAGGCTTAGATGTCATCTAGAGGTCGCTTGGTGTAGCTTTTGTCTCACCCAAAGGTACTGACAGTTGACAGTACATCTGCTTATGGGACTTCTATGATATATGTGTAGTCACATTGGATGTTGTGGTTATGTATGGTTCACAGTGGTATACAACTTGGACTATTTCTACACCATTGGCTTGCAATGAATGTTGCTACATATGCATGGCTCAGAGAGATTGGGACACTGATCTTGCCATATTGTACTTTTCACTTTTAGTTGGATCTTATGGTGGCTGATATCTTACTCTTTAGGGTAGCCTTTGTTATCAGTGTGGTTCCGCTTTGGATTATTATAAATGGAGCAACAGGGATCAGAAAGTTAGATTTTGGGGCCAGCAATCATACATCTAATTTCATTTACATGAGAAACAACACTAGTTTTGTCATCCTTTTCTATCTTGTAAAGTTTTTTCTTTATGCATTGGTTTGCCCAAAGATGGATTTGACCCTAAGCCATGCTTCATTAGAAGTCTTTGCTACCTAGACTTAAAATGATGAGGGATAATGTTATGGAGTCTAGATTGTTCTATTTGGTAATGATATCTAGATCTCTATTTGACCTCTTTTCAATGCCATTGACCACTCCCCACATGTCTTTTTCTATAAGACACATTTGCATTTTGATGCGCCAAGTATGGTACTTGGATCCAACAAATTTATTTGTTTATCAAACATTTTTTCCACCATGTTTGCCATGGTACTCAACCTAACACACACACACACAGTGTTCCTAAATTACACAAATAGGGAAGTCATTTATAGTTCTAGGACTTTACAAAGGAGCTATCATAACAAGGACTTCCCTCAAGAATCCCTTCACTAAATAGATGAAGATGTGTGCACATGAACTCCAACCACTCCAAGTAACTTGTCTTGGATTTAACCTTGGATATTTTCTTGGACTAAATGCTTTGTTTTAACCTTTACACTTGGGCTTTGGTTTTCGATTTGACGAATCCAGGCATGATGTCTAGCACATAGATTGCACATACTATAAACCTTTTCCCCCTTTCACTAATAAATGCAAGTGTGATCTTTATAGTTCTAGGGCGTGTACATTATTTTGTACACGAAGGATGCATGTGTAATGCTGCTCTCCCACAAAGATGAAAAAATACCAAGAGTGTGATAAGCCTCTTTATCATAAGATAATTATGAAGGACCTTTGAAACCTTAGAGCCTTAGAAAAAAATCACAAAGAATTTAAAAAAAATACTTTTTCTCCTATAATGAAGGAGGAAAAGAAATTGGTAGTGGAGCATTGATTTCTCCTACGATTTTGCCCCAAATCGAGCTTTGATTGAACCTTTTACTATGCCTCGAGCTGCGCCACCCGCCTGGCTTCTCAAATGGGTTGATTAGCATGCAATGGTACTGTAATTAATATGTTAATTAACTGTTGTTTTTGTTTCTCTTCCATGACTCTGATGTTGCTACTTGTTTGCACGGTTTACTGCACCAAGTAGAGAGGTTTTGCGCTGGGCTTCATTATCTTGAGAAGGGCTACAAAATCCCTACAAAGTTACTGCTAAATCTTGACTCAAACGAACGAATGATGGCCTCCACCCGACTGTTACTCAGCTCACAGAAGTTCTAAGACTCCCGCCCATTAGATTGGTTGTAGGCTACTATAGCTGTGTGTTTTCTGTAGGCCCAAGACTAAGATCTTGATGCCCTGAGGTGGGCTACTAAATCCCTAACCCAATGGGTGCAATAAACACTCACATAAGTGTGATTGAAGCCTCCAATTAGTGCTTTGTTCCACTCTATTTTGCACACAGAAAAAACAGACTTTCAATCATCAATGTTGGCCACCATTTGAAGTAGATGATTGCTCAAGGTTTTCCACCATACTTCTTTTTTGATGACGGATTTGAAGAGGGTCTCTAAAATCAGCTCCAATGCACCAAGGTTAATGTAATCTATCCTGTCTCACAATGCACTCACACTACCAATGCTCTTGTATAAAAACAAGGATTTATTTTCTACTTCTCCTTACCCACAAAGAGCTTTTCATTGATGATTTCTCTTCCTTCTCTTGTGCCACTCAATATGAAGAGACTAATGCTTTCCCTCCCTCACTGCTATGTATGCCACTTACACAAGCATAACGGAAATGTGTATCACAAAGCAATGCTCACTAAGGAGTTAAAGTTGTTGGCCTTCTTGATGCTTCAAAGTGCCACTCTAAGAAGCAAGAATGAGCCCTCAAATGCATCAAATGCAACCAATGAGTCTCTCACCAAAATGCCACTTAATGATAAGAGAAAATTCTTGTGAGCAGATCACACATACACCCACACACTTCTCACATAAAGAAATCTCCCAAGAAGGGTAACATTGATACCATGTTAAAAGACATGGTGTGAGCTCAAGCTTGGCAATGATTAAATGAATCACAAAATGGAAATGATTATCACATAAGAAAACTCACACCAATAGAGCAACACATGCAACCACTTAGATAAAGATGAGATATGACCAATGAGCAATGGAATGTGACCACTTAGACATAACATAAACACGTGCTAATGAAATGCCAAAGAAGAGAATATTTCTAAAAAGGACCACTTAACATATTAGCCACTAAGCAAGTAAACAAACCATGGGCTCTACTCTCTCCACTAGTTGCGCCGCCTAGAGCCCTTGAACCTCTTCACCTCCCTTAGATTTCTCACCTGACTCACCTAAAAGGTGTTGCCTCAATCAAGGGAAAGTATCTACTAGACCTACACTCAGTTATTCTAGTAAATGAGCCTTCTAACCTTAGAACAAGACACTCTAAGGTACCACTAAGGATGGATGCTAGATCACATATTCTCTAACACTCTATAGCCAAGAAATACCATAACCAAATTCTTCATCTTAAACTTCTACTTCAAAAGCCTCCTGACATCATGTATGTCAGTATCAATGTCACTAGTAATGATCAAGTTTCCCACACATAAATGATTAATGGCATGATCCCTCTATTTATCTTTTTCATGCATTGGATATTTGAAATCTAAATGGTAATAAGATACTGCTTGATCTTGTTTGGACATGCTCTAGGTGCTTGCTTTTTTTAAAGCTATACAAGGCTTTACGCTTGAACTTGAAATTTGTGTACACATCACTCTCATAAACCGCTGGCTGCATCATGTATACTTCTTATTATAAATCACCATGTAAGAAAGCATTCTTTACATCCATCTGATGTAAAGACAAACCTTGCGCGCATACCCATAGTAATGACAACTCTTAAGGTTGCCATTCTTATAACTGGGCTGAATGTCACCCCTAGATCACTACCAGGTGTCCTCAAAGTGGTCATGGTTCTTCTTGCACTAGGAGTGACCAAGCTTCTCATCAAGGCTTTGCTCAGAGCCACTAGAGTCACCTTCTACATATGAATGGCTTGATGCACAAAAGGTTGATCTTTTTTTCCTTCCCGTTATGTAATACATATGTACCTACATATCTCAACCTACCTAACCATGGACTAACATTGGATCCATTGTTAGAGGACTCTCTAGGTCCACTAAGCACATTTGTGATTGCTACTCTACATGTGGGAAAACATTATTACGTCTTACATCTACATCTTCCGTGGTGCATACTAGTTACTCGTCTCGTCAAAGATAACATCTCTGGAGCAAAATGTTTTAGATGTTATAACCCTACCACTTCGTGAGATGGTAGTAAGCAGAGATGTTGTCTTTTATGAGATGAGTAGTTGGTATACAACAGTGAAGGCAATAGAAGATGTAGATGTAAGAAATAATGATGTTTCCCATATGTAGAGCAGCAATCATAGGTGCTTAGTGGACCCAAAGAGTCCTCTAACAGTGAATCCAATGTTAGTCCATGGTTAGGCAAGCTAAGGATAAATGTAGGTACACATGTATCACACAAATGGAAGGAAAAGGTAGATCAACCTTTTGTGCCTGATTTATTAGCAGGTCGCTTATATGTGGATGGTGACTCTAGTGGCTTTAAGCAAAGCCTTGATGAGGAGCTTGACATTCCATTAGTGATCCAAGTATATGTAAGTCTACGAGGATTAGATTCCCTATTGTTGACAAATTGAGATATGATGGATATGCAACCCATCAGTATGCTTACATGGTTAAAGAAATACATGAGTTGGAGTCTACTTATTTTGAGTAGGCACTTGGAAATGAAAAATAGCAAGATTCCATATATGAGGAGATGGCAACATTGGATGCAAATGCTACATGGGAGTTAGCCTTTGCCTAAGGAAATTGGATGTAAGTAGGTGTATAAGGTCAAGCATAAATCGGATGGATCAGTGAGGTATGAGCAGGTATAAGGCAAGATTGGTTGCTTATGCGTAGACATATGGCATTAAACTATGAGGAGGCATTCAGCCCAATTGTTGTGAGAGAATAGCAATCGTGAGAGCTGTCATTGCTATGGTTGCACAGTGAAGGGTTGGTCTTTACATCAAATGAATGTAAATAATGCTTTCTTGCATGGTGATTTGCAAGAGGAAGTATGCATGATGCAGCCACTAGGTTATGAGCGTGATGTGAACCCATATTTTGTGTGCAGGTTACACAAAGCCTTGTATGGTTTGAAGCAAGAACCTAGAGCATGGCCAAACAAGATTGAGGAATCTCTTGTTACAATTGGATTTTAGATATCGAATGTAGATCTTTCACTTTATACGAAAAAGATAGATAGAGGGATCATGCTATTAGTCATTTATGTGGATGACTTGATTAGTATCACTGGTGACATTGATATTGACATACATGATGTCAAGAGGCTTTTGAGGTAGAATTTTGAGATGAAGGATTTGGTTGCGGTATTTCTTGGGTATAGAGGTGGTGAGATCACCTCATGGCATTTTGTTGTTACACAAGTAGTTTGGCTTATTGTCCAAGTATGGTATGATAGGATGTGAGCCTATTTCAGATCTCATAGAGTGCTCTATGATAGGCATGAGATCTATGCATACATAGAGTGCTCCCCATCCACAAGGATATGCACAATAAAGAATTGGTTATGATGGGCCCCTCACACACTATGGCTGGGGTGGTAAAGCCACCTTTGATCCACCTGGGTAATAGCTTCCGCAGTTATGCCACTAGTATAGTCAAGTTCATACTATGGACCGATTATTATAAGTTATAGAGTACTTTCCCTTATAGTATGTACTCTTATCTCTTTATATTAATGGTTGTAGAGAAGAGAAGAAGTTAGAAGAAAATTTAGCCCCATCAATCTCTCTTGTGTCTTGCTCTCTCTTAATTGTGTGTGTGTTTGCTTCCAAGGAACTCACACTCTCCCTCTCCCCCGTATTCTCTTTATTCTAGTGATAGTTGTGCACTTACTTGTGATCTTTGTGGAGCAAGAATGGCTAATGGCTACCTTTGATTGGTGGAAAGATCTAGTGCCTAGCATTGTGCATAGTTTTACACATGTTTGGTTGCACTAGCTGTAACATGAGAAAGTGATTTCTCTAGTGCATGTACTGTGCATAATATGAAACTCACCTTTGTTGCAAATGCAAGCACCCAATGTGCGTGCTTATGTGATTTTGTTAGCATACTACATACCACACCAAATCTCTTCATATGTACAAGTGAGTAAAGCATACCCTTGTGGGTCTCTACCTTGTCCATCTTTAGAGCATTGATTCAACTTGTTGATGAGTAGGGCTTCTGTTAGCTCATCAGTATTTTGCATTACCATGAGATGAGATTTCCACCTTTTGAAGATAAATTCGCTTTGAATTTCTTAAACAAAGCCTTTGGATGGGTTTCCAATAGTTTATTCACGTGAAATAAACTCCATTAAGTTTCACAAAGTTAATGGTCTCTTGCAGTGCGATGTGTTTCTGCATGTATAGGGTGTCATATGAAGTTTCCTATCCTTTCACTCCATGAGAAAGCATGGCAATAATTTCTCATCATTTAGCCACTATCCTCAAATTGAATTACTGGATCTATGTAATGTAATCCCTAATGGATTCTCCCTCATTTTGTGTCATGGCATACAATTGCATGATGGGACTCCACCTCACACCTTGGGTATAAACCCGATTGTGAATGTGAATTTTGGTAGTTAGCCTTATCGTGCAGCTTGGAGGACATGGACCACTATTCAACCTTGCTAGCAAGGGTTAAACCTCGTGCACTCACTTTAACTTCATCATCAACATGTCCAAAGGCTTTGCAAATTTGATCAAACACGTCATCCAGAACTTTACATCTCCAACAAAGAGGCCAAGTTATCTAAAAATTGGTATCATAGTAGTTCTTCCAATGGCATGTTGTGGTAACACGTGTAACATGACTAGCATATTGTGGTGATTGGGATCATATTGGTAATCATTGTGCACACGAGCTTGTCTCACAAATTAATTAGTGTTATGTCACGTGAAAATGTAATCGTGGGGTCTTGTGTGGATGAGTAGGCCGACCTTTCATTTGACTTTATAGAGGAAGAAGGACTTACCCGAGTTTTTACCATTAGGACACAATAGGTGGAGTGAAAGAGATTGCTATAGTTGTGTTGTTGTGGCCATTCAACACATTAAATAAGTAAAGGAGTTTGTTTTAAGAAGGTAGGCTTGACTATCTATTTGCCTCCACCTCTAAGGTGTGCCATTTTCTTTTGAAGGTGGGATAAAAGGAAATGGAGATGGAGCATAGGAGGCTTCATTGACGTGGATCACTTGTAAATGTCCGGCGTCTTTGTAACCGTAGTTAGTTACTGTTGAGCATAACAGCATATGTAGAAACGCACGGAAGAGCCAGGAAAAGCAAAGCAATTCGTCAGAGACCTAACGGGTCATGAACGCCATCGATCATCCCCTTCAAAGATTTTCAAGTCAACAAACCCTAGTGATTCAGTTGAAATCACTTGCTGATAAAATGGCTCTAGTGCAGCTCATATTGATGTTTAGTTGATGGCTCATGTAGATGATTGATCAATTCATGTGATAAACAAACTCTGGAGCTTCAGAAAACAAACCCTAGTTTGTAGTTCTTGATGCTAGGTTAAAGGCATTCTTGACCTTATGGTCCATGGTATGGTTGATCAATCAGTGCGAGAAGCAGACCATAGTGCTTCAGATGGAATACATCATGGTTGTGTCAGGTGATTGATTTGAAGGTTACATGAATGCTTGTGGAGGAGCAAGGAAATGAAATGAAATGAAAGAAAGTAAAATATCTGTTGATGGCCAGGTGTATGCAACCTTTGCTTTTGTCGAGGATCGAACAGAGTTTGGTGGCAAATTCAGGCCTGGCTTAAGGTCTTCACTACATGTAAATGCACAGGAAGAGCTAGAAAACCCTAGTTGGGAGAATTTGAGCATAGAGGCTGGGCTTGCTTCTTTAGAATGCATGGCGGAGTTACCGTCAGTGGAGAATTTCATCTGCATCCTGCAAAAGTGCAGGAAAAAGAAAAGTCTAGAGTTTGCCCAGTCCATGCATGTACATGTATGTAATAGTGGCCTGGAAGCCCATAGAGCCCTTGGGAACTACCTAATTCCCATGTTTGTGGAATGTGGAAGTATGTCCACTGCCCAGCAGGTATTCGGCCAGTTATTCATCCGGAACGAACATTCATGGACGTCTCTCATACAAGGAAGCATTGAATGTGGAGAGTCTCTGCATGGCCTCCACCTGTTTCAAATAATGCGAGAGGATTGTATACCACCAAGCCGACATACATTGGTGGCCCTACTCAAAGCTTGCACTAAGTTGAAGTGCTTGGAAAGAGGCCAAGACATACTTGCCGAGGTGGCAAAACAGGGATGGGAAAGTGACAAGTTTGTTGGCAACACTCTGGTTGACATGTATGCCAAATGTGGTGCGCTTGCAGAAGCACAGACAGTCTTTGACAAGCTCTTACTGAAAGATGTGGTCTCGTGGACTGCGCTAATCACAGGGTATGCTGAGCGTGGGCTCGGTGACAAAGCACTGAGCTTCTTCAACCAGATGCAAGTGGAGGGTGTGTCTCCCGATGCTGTCACGTTTGTTTGCTGCTTGAAAGTCTGTGGCAGCATAGGAGCTATAGACAGGGGTAGGGAAATACATGCTGAGATTACCAGAGAAGGGTTTGAAAGAGATGTCTCTGTTGGTAATACTTTGGTGGATATGTATGCCAAATGTGGTTTCCTTAAAGAAGCACGTGAAGTGTTTGATGAGCTACTGCATAGAGATGTCGTCTCGTGGAATGTGTTGATTACAGGATATGCTGAACATGGGCTTGGTGTGGAAGCATTGAAATGTTTGGAACAGATGCAACTTGAAGGCGTATCTCGAGATGATGTCACTTATGTTGGCAGCTTGAAAGCTTGTGGCAGCATAGGAGTCATAGATAGGGGTCGAGAATTACATGTGGAAATCGCCAAAGGAAAGTACAGGAACAATCCTGCAGTTGGCAATACTCTGGTGGATATGTATGCGAAATGTGGCCTTTTTACAGAAGCTCGGGAGGTTCTTGATGAGTTGCAAGGCCGAGATGTGATCGCTTGGAACGCACTTATAGCAGGGTATGCCGAACATGGGCTTGGTGAGGCAGCCCTGGACTGTTTGGAATATATGGAGTCAGAAGGTGCATCTCCAAATGCTATCAGTTTTATTTGCAGCTTGAAAGCTTGTGGCAGCATAGCAGCCTTGGACAGGGGCCTAGAATTACACACTCATGTTACCATAAAGGGTTTTGAGAGAGATCCTTCGGTTGCCAACACGCTGTTGGATATGTATGCCAAATGCGGCTCACTTGCAGAAGCACAGGAAATGTTTTACACACTGCCAGTTCGAGACGTGGTTTCATGGACTGCACTTATAGCAGGCTTTGCAGAACACAAGCTTGTTGATGAAGCATTAAACAGTTTGAAACAGATGCAGGCAGATGCTGTCTCTCTTAATGCGTTGACATTTGCTTGCAGCTTGAAAGCTTGTGGCGGCGCAGCAGCCATAGTTAAGGGCCAAGAACTACACACTGAGATTATGAAAGAGGGATTTGAAAGTGTTACTTTAGTTGGCAATGCCTTGGTGGATATGTATTTCAAATGTTGTTCAGTTGTAGAAGCACAGGAAGTGTTTGATGAGCTCCCAGTTCGAGATGTAATCTCATGGACTGCATTGATTACAGGCTATGCTGAACATGAGCTTGGTGAAGAAGCACTCAACTTACTGGAACAGATGCAATCTGAGGGTGTATGCCCAAATGTTGTCACTTATGTTAGCGGCCTAAAAGCTTGTAGTAGCTTAGGTGCCATAGAAAAGGGTCAAGAATTACACACTAGGATGGTCAAATGGGGACTGGAAAGAGATTCTTTTCTTGGCAACACTTTAGTGGATATGTATGCAAAATGTGGTAGACTTGCAGAAGCACAGGAAGTGTCCCACAAGCTGCCAGTTCAAGATGTTGTCTTGTGGAATGCACTAATTGCGGGGCACATCGACCACGGGCTTGATGAGGGCGCGCTCAAGTGCTGGGCACAAATGCAAACAAAGGGCATCTCATCTAATGCTATCACACTTATTTGCAGCTTGAAAGCCTGTGCCAGCTTAGGAGCCATGGCTAGAGGTAGAGAAATACATAATGAGATTGCCAAAAAGAACTTAGAAGGAGACCCTTTTGTTGGCAACACTTTGGTGGATTTGTATGCCAAATGTGGCTCCCTTACAGAAGCACAGAAAGTTTTTGACAAACTGCCGGTGCGGGATCTAATCTCTTGGACCGCACTGCTTGCAGGGTATGCTGAGCACGGGCTTGCTGAGGAAGCATTAAACTGCTTGAAACAAATGCAACTAGAAGGCACGTTTCCAGATGACATTGCCTTTGTTTGCTGTTTGAAAGCCTGTGGAAGCACGGGAGCTCTAGAAAAGGGCCAAATAATACATGCTGAGATTGCTAGAGAGGGCTTTGAAAATGAGCTTTTGATTGGGAGTACTCTGCTAGATATGTATGCTAAATGTGGTTCTCTTGAAGAAGCAAAAGAAGTGTTTTGTCAGCTACCAGTCCAAGATGTGGTCCTGTGGAATGCATTGATTGCAGGTTATGCTGACAGTGGGCACGGTGTGCAAGCACTGAACTTATTGAAAAACATGCAATCAGAGGGTCTGTCCCCAAATGATGTTACGCTCGTTTGCTGCTTAAAAGCTTGTGCTAGCACAGGAAACATAAATCGGGGCAAAGAAATGCATCTTGAGGTTGTCAAGAAGGGATTTGAAAAGGATTGCTTTGTTTACAATGCTTTGATTTGCGTGTATGCTAAATGTGGCTTGCTTGCAGAAGCACAGAAAGTGTTTGATGAGCTAATTGTTCATGATGAAGTCTCATGGAATGCACTATTATCAGGTTATGCCGAACATGGCCTTGTCGAGGAAGCGCTTTACTGTCTGGAACAAATGCAGCTGGAGGGTGTGCCTCCGAATGTGATTTCATGGAGTGCTACAATTCTGGGTTGTGCTGAGCAAGGAGAGAATAAGAAATCTTTTTTACTTTTCGCACAAATGCAAGAGCAAGGGCTACCACCTAATAGTGTAACCTTCCTGAACTTACTGAAAGCATGCGGCAAAGCAGCGGATGTAGAAACTGGAAAAATGATACACGCTGTAATTTTTAGACTTGATGGACTTGAAGAAAGCGTGGCCACTTCTCTTGTTGACATGTATGGTAAATGTGGGTGCATGGTTGATGCTCATCAGGTTTTTGATGCGACAGCTACAAGGGACCCTGCGGGATGGAATGCACTGATTACTGGGTATGCCCGTCAAGGAGAGAGTGAGCTTGTTTTCTCCTTGTTTGAGAGAATGAGGGAAGAAGGTGTCCGGCCAGATGACGCCACATTCCTTGCTGTTCTCACTGTTTGCAGTCATGCAGGTCTTGTGGAGAAGGGGCTGGAGTACTTTGAAGCTATGATCCTAGAGTATGCTATTCCTCCAAATGTTAAGCACCAAAATTGCATGGTTGATCTTCTTGGCCGTGCAGGCCAGCTCAACGAGGCTGTGTTGATGTTGGAGAAGACGCCTTTCCAATCTGATCTGGCAATGTGGAGCATTGTCTTGGCTGCTTGTAGAAAGTGGGGAAATGTAGAGCTTGGAAAACATGCATTTGATCATGTGGTGAATCTCGATGAAAATTATGCTACAGCCTTTGTAATGATGTCCAACATCTATGCAGATGCTCACCTGATGGAGGAAGGGAAGAGCTTTGAGACTTTAGAAGTGAACTCATGAGCATGAATGATATAGCAAAATACAAAGCAGAGTAAGGCTCTGTACATCAAAGGAGAGGAGCCCGTCACACCTCAACCTGCCTCCTCTCTTCACATATATTGCAGAATACAAAGCAGAGTAAGCCTCTGTACATCAGAGGAGAGGAGCCCCGTTACACCTCAAGCTGCCTCCTCTCTTCACATCTTAGCTCCCCTTCGTGCCTATCTCCTCTTCATCCAGTCTTGGTCTTCTTGTCTTACCCCTTTTTCTCCTGATCACCTTCTCCTCCTCACATCTTACACTTCTCAACCCATCCGTAAATTGCAAGGTGTTGAGGATTACTACACGATCCATTTTATGATAAAACGCAGACGAATGCCATTAGCGTATTCTGAAGCTGACTACTACTATTCAGGGAAGCTTCATGTGGCATGTGATGTGGGTTAATCATAGCGGTCCCATTGCAGCCAGAGGCTTGGTTTTCAAGTGCGCATTGGATTTGTGAGGGAGGCCAGTGACACCTGCAGTTTGCAGACCCGGATAGGTTCTGTTTGGTGAGGCAAGCTAGACACCTGCTTTCCTAGACTGTTAGCTCAAATCTTCCTTGCTGCATCCTATTAGAACTGTCGGTTGTGTTGCTAGAAATATGGCACTGGAACTGCTGTATTGAGTGCTGCAAAGTGAACAATAAGGGGCCAATCTCCAACCAAAACTAGGGTAGGTAAGGCTGGACCAGATGGCCAGATCAGCCTGCTGGGCATGTTCCTGGATTCATCTAGGTATATATATATATATCAAGGCTTGTCCCAGCCCGGGCCTATAAATCCTTATTCGGCTGCTGTTTGTGGGTGGCTGAATGCTGTTTTTTGTCTGCTCAAATCTGCTACAACCATCAAACATTGTGCTAGTTAATGCATGGGACAGGACGGTTGTCCAGATTGTGATTTCATCCGCAGGATCGTCATTTTACAAAAACATGTCAACACATAAGATGTATAGTTTTGACTCTGACGAATAGAGCTATTGTTTTCTGTGGCATGAACTTATGCTATCTCATACTTTCACATGTACTACTTTCATGCATGCCACATGCATGTTCTTGTGTGCTTATTATGGTAATATAGGGACGTTTTGATTGCCCTTGAAGTCCTTAAAGTCTGGTCCTAGTACTAGAATGCCTGAACTACTGTACAACAGATGTGAACATGACATGATGGATCAATATCAATCCTCATATCTGCATCGTCAAGTCATCTGTTTGACCTTGAATCGGTCATACAAAGCATGGCTACAGCCAGAAAAGGCAGTAAGGTCACAGCGAGCGCTGGAGCTCCCCCGCCTGGGCACCTGTTGACTTTGCCATCGCCCAGCTCCCTCTCTCTCGCGCTGTTCTCCTTGCTGCCTGGTTTCGCCCCCCACTGCTGTCCTCCGCCTTCCTCCTCCCCTGCCCTGTTGAGCCCCCGCCTTATCTCCTGCTCTGTGCTTCAGCCCGCCATCCGCCTTCCCCTGTCCCCTGCCCCTTGGCTGCCTGTTTCCCCTCGGGGCTGCCGCTGCCCCCCTTCCATTCCACCAGCTCCGCTTTCCACCTTGCATCCTTCACCTTCCTGCCCCATCGGTCCCCCTCCCCCGCCTGAGCCTTTTCATCGCAAGCCCTATCCTCTCCTTCGCCAGGTGTTTTCAGCTTTCGGGTGGTTTGTCTCTGTCATTCAAGCCCTATCCTCTCCTTCCTCCTCCGCCCTGTTGAGATCCCGCCTTTCTGACAGTTTGCTTTCCTAGTCTCTACAAGAAAGGGGCTACTGAGGGCATGGGTGTAGGTCATTATCCTAAGGCAATAGGCAAGAAGGCCATGAAAGCTTGGACCAAGAAAGGTGTATCATATGATAAAACTGGAAAAAGTGATACAATGACCATGAGCCCTATGTCTAAGCCCAAGGCCCAAAAAGTAGACATGTGAATGTCCCTAAGCCCATTCCCCATGTGCATGTGCACTTCATTACAAACCATCCTCTCCTACAATGATTTTGTCCTCGAAATCAAAGGGTGGTCGTGTAAAACAAACCAAAATCGACCCACAACATGTGGAGTCATAGACCATAGTAAGTGCCCAACAATCCATGATCCCATATAATAAACCGAGTCGCCACCAAGATCAAATGGAAAACCATGAATGTCAATGCATAAATAACATCAACATCAAAAGGTCCTCGTAGCCTCCTCGATCGAATGGGAAACTCCATGGACCAACTCCCAAGCTGTAAAGCATGATATTGCCTAGGTCAAAAAGATGATGTAACCACGCATCCTCAATCATCACACAATCTCCTTGGTCAATGGAAGTCCCAAGAACCAGTAATCCATATGCGCACGTGCATAACCACAAGAAGCTCCATCCAATGATCCACCAAGATGATGATTCAAACGACCGCCTGGATCAAAGAAAACTCTATGAAAGTCACCATCAAATGTTATTGTCTCATAGTCATGGGAATCACAATAGCACCAATTGTGTGCTAGGATCTAAGGAAAAGCTTATGCGCCCATCCTCGGCGTATCCGAAAGTGAATGCCTCAGCTCCATAGATCATAGGATCATGATGACATCCACAAAGCCCAAATGAGCATGTCTCATAGGTGGAATCTGTTAGCATATATCATCTCCTATTAGTGACTTTTGATGTTTACGAGGGGCATTTCTATACTCAAGCATTCCCCATATTTTCTCCCATTTTTCCATATTTTCCTCCTATTTTATGGGCCTTTGATGTGGCTTGCCCACCCTTTTATGGAGTTTTTCACCTATTTTCAAATTGTGTGAGAGACTAGGATGCAGTCGGCTAGCTCATATGGAAGTATATTTATGTGCTACTCTCTTCCTCACATTCCATCATTTTCCTCGATCATTCTTGTTGATCACCTTCAGCCCTCTGCCTATGGAGTCCACTCCTCACCTACAGATCCTCACCTACAGACTGGTTGTATCCACTCTTTTCTTGAGGATTAGTACATCAGCGTTCTGTTGTTTTCTCTCAGCTCTCTTGGAGCTTCAACGTTTTTGTCATTCTTGTATATCTTTTCGTTGCCCTCTGACATGGTATTAGAGCCTAGAGGCATCTAGACCTGGAATCGTTGATTGGAGGCTGATTTTCTGCATATTCACGCAAACTCGGTGATTGTCCGCAGTGTTTCAAACCTGTGTTTTCTTCTCTAGAGGGGCAAAATCTGCATTTTCTGCATTTTTTTCTCCTCTCTACTCTCTTTCTATCCCACCCACCATCCCTCCAAGTGCGGAGAGCAACTCTTGGGCTGTTTTGGTGGTTGTGTTTCTCAGAGGAGGTACATCATGGCACTCATCCAACCTTGGGTGGTTCAGATATCCACTCTTTCGTCTTTCTTTTAGATGCCAAGTTGGATGGCACAAACTAAGCCATCTGGAAAGTCATGGTAAAAGCAATCTTAGAGACTTATGATCTTCTGGTGTCAGTCACTCGATTGGTCCTCCGGCCCAACCCAGACACTGTAGAGGATGAGGATATGAGGATATGAGGGATGGCCTTACGCACGAAGCTGCTCTATGGGATCAGCTTAATGCTTGTGCTCGGTCATTCATTCTTCTAAACTCTCAACCCTCAGTCATCGCTCACATCAAACGGGATACCCATGCAAATGTCGCTTGGAAGAGACTCTCCGACATCTACAACCGGAAGACATCCATGAAGAGAGTTTCCTTAGAGCTTCAAATGTTGAAGCTTTCACCCAATGATTCTACTTCCATGTGGGATCACATCAACAAACTAGAGTGATTGCGATCTGAGATTTCTAGGTACAGAAAGGAGATTTCCACTGCGGATATGGCCATCTAGCTACTTGCTCAGTTACCCCTGAAATATGGGAGTTTCTATTCTTCACTTCTTACCTCAGGACGGATGAAAACCATTACTTGGGATGAGTTGGTGCCTATGGTCCTTGATCAAGAGAGCATATTCAAGGATTCTTCTTCAAAGAAAGGTCATCAGGCTTTCATTGGACAGAGAGGGGGGCAGCCTAACAGAGGCACCTCGTTCTAAAGACTCTAGGGACTCCAAGGACTCCAAGGATGCAAAGCCAAAGGGACCTCCTTCTAAAGACTCGAAGAAGGCACCTCCTTCTAAAGACTCTAAGGATGCCAAGGACTCCAAGGACTCCAAGGAGGATGCAAAGCCGAAGGGGTCTTCAACTTCTAATTTGACTCCAAGGATGCAAAGCCGAAGGGACCTCCTTCTAAAGACTCTAAGAAGGCACCTCCTTCTAAAGACTCTAAGGATGCCAAGGACTCCAAGGAGGATGCAAAGCCGAAGGGGTCTTCAACTTCTAATTCTTCTGGCAACCAGAAGGTTTGTGATTATTGCTCCAAACAGGGTACTTATGGTGACAATGCCGGAGTCACATGCGGGATTTGAAAAGGACAAAGGGGCAAGCTCATCCACCAAAGTTGTGGAGGAGTTGGCTTTCATCACCTTGATTGATCTCGAGTCCAAGACTCCCTCTCCAGTGGTTGAGGAGATTCTTCCTTCTTGTTCCCACTCTCCTGAGTGGATTTTGGATAGCAATGCCACACAACACATGACTTATTGCAAGGATTGGCTTGATGAACTGCAATAACACCATGGTAGAGTTGCCATTGGAGATAACTCTAATGTCCCCATTCTTGGCGAAGGGAAAATGCCCCTCATTCTGGATAGCATTGGAGGGAAGTATACCTCGAGAGCGCTATATGTGCTAGATTTAGGATTTCATCTCCTTTTTGTGTTAGAATTTATGCATCTCTGTGTTTTGGGGCTTTACCATTTATCTGGTATTTTACTAATTTTCTCCTATTTATTATGTCCAGGGCCAGTCGGCCAGGTCCCTATTGCACTATATAAGGAGTTTCCCATTATTCACTCATTCATCCACTTCCCTTGCACATTGTTCAACACTTAGTGCTGGCCATTGCTATTGTAAAGCTTTACTGTTGCTATAAAAGGTGATCTTTTCCAACTCTCTCAATCTCCTTTCCACTCTCTCATATGTTTACTGTTTATGCTTCCGCCTATGCTATCTCCTTCATGGTATCATACGCTTAGGTCCAGGCTGCTCCAAACTCTACAAATCTGCCCACCTTCCCTCCTTTGCTGTGCGTTTTCCTCCATATCTCTCTCGGCTACAGATCCATGACAACAAGTGGCTACGTTTCCCAACTGTGCTGCGTTTTCAAGTCCATCCAGCCTGTTGTTTGCTGCCGGCCAATTTGGTGGCTGTGTTGTCTCCTACAGAGGCAAGCCAACCAGTTTACTTGGCTGCGTTTTCTTCTACAGAGGCAAAAGGTGGAGTTGTAGCTATGTTTTCTGCATCGGCATCTCTTTTTGGTGAGTTCTTTGCATTTGGTGCTGCTAGCAGATAAGTGGCCCTACATTGTCTTCTTCCTCCACGAGTCCCTGCCCTTCCGCTGGTAAGAGGTTCCCCGTGGATCTTGGACTGTTTTGCTACTGTTCAGCCTCTTTCTCTCTTAGGTTTGAGAGGGGGCTGATTGTTCCTGGTGCCTCACTTCGTTGGAAAGCACTTGAGAATCATTTGAGAGCTGAGATTTGTTCTTTGTTGCTGTGGATATAGCTTCCCCCTATACGAACAAGGATGACAAGTTGAAAGGACCCAACTATGCTCATTGGAAGCTTCAAATGTGGATGCGTCAGATGTGGATCTGGTTCATCCACAAGGGTTTGTGGGACATTGTTCAGGGCACTGAAAGGAAGCCCGAGCATCCTCAAAACTCTAGGAGGTGGACTCAGGATCAAGAGGATGAATTTACCGCAGAATTACAAGACTGGGAGAATTGGGACTCGAAGAAGGCGCATTCTGTGCTTGTGTAGACCATCATCGAGGTGGTCTCACCGGCAGTGCAAACTCTCACCAGTGCTCATTAGGTATGGTCAAAATTCGAGGATCTCTTTGCTCGAGATTCATTGATGAGGGCAGTAACCTTGCAAGGGAAGCTCTACGGCTTGTTATTTCCTGAAGGCAATTCAATGCAGTCTTTTCTCATGAAGGCCAAGGTTATACATGACTAGTTATTGGCTATGGGGGTGTGCTACTTTGTCCTCTTCTCAGCTGGCTGCTCTTATCCTCACCAAGCTTCCTTCAGACTATGATGTGATTTCTCGATCTTTGCAATGCCAGGTCACATCCGCTCAATTGGATTTTGATGATCTTAGCTCCCTACTTTTGGAGGAGTCGTCCATTCTCATCTCACAGGGTAAATTGAAGGTGTCAGTCTCAACAGTTCTAACCAGGCACTTTCCTCAGTTCAGAAGAAAGGTCAGAGTTGTTGCTTTACTTGGGAAAAAGAGGCCATTTGTCCAAAGATTGTTTGTCCAAGAAGAAGGACAAGACCAAGGGCAAGGCTTCATCTCAGAGAAAAGGCAAAGACACAACACATGATAGTGATATAGATTTTAGTACCACTTCTAGGGCTCCCAGGGCGCTTCTAGCAGCTCAGGAGAACCTAGATGGTGTACTTCTCTAGTACACATGCAGTTTCTCCCCCATGTGCTTCCAGCCACTAGAAGAGGCTTGTGGGCGGGAGAGGGAGCTGATTGGGGCTGATTGCAGCTCCAGGCATGGGGATCGTGATTCGGAGTTCCAAGCATTAGACGTCTGGCAGGCTGACAGGACATGGATATCTTAGGTACAATAGAGAATTTAGTAACACTTCTAGGTCTCCCAGGGTGCTTCCGGCTCAGGAGAACCTAGATGGTGTACTTCTCTAGTAGTACACATGTAGTTTCTCCCCATGTGCTTCCAGCCAAAAGAGGCTTGTGGGTGGGAGAGGGGGCTGATTGTAGCTCCAGTTTACTGGTGCATGGGGACTGCGATTCAGAGTTCCAAGCATTAGACGTATGGCAGGCTGGCAGGACATGGATATCTTTGGTACAACAGAGATTATGAACTGGATCTGTTCCAAGTTCATTGTTCGAGGCTTTTGGGACGTGATGTGTTCCGTCCACTATTGGGGATTATGGGCATGGTGTATCCAGTAGCTCATCATCTATTCTTAGAGTTCACTGCACACTTGTGTAGGAATTCGTGGCAGCCAAGCAAATTTCCTTGCTGTTCGTGGTGGTATCTTGTTTCGAGGAAACAGGTTGGTGGGTTCTCTCTCCGAGGTGATTCCAGTATTCGCGGTGCTGGAGGGTCCATACATGGTTATTAGAGGCGTCAGAGGCGTTTGGTATGAGGCAGGTATGGTACGCGCCTCGAAAGACTCGTATTTTTAAGAGACATTAGAGGCGTGTTAGAGGCGTCTGTTATATATATATATATAGTGATAGATAGATATAAAGTGAAAGTTGAGAGAGAGAGAGAGAGAGAGAGAGAGAGAGAGAGAGAGAGAGAGAGTAGAGTGTGTATGCATGAGCCTTGAGGGAGGGAGAGAGAGGGTGTGTATGAGAGGGAGAGAGAGTGTGTGTGTGTGTGAAAGAAAGAAAGCTTTATTAAACGTCTGGCAAAAGGCCAAAATGACCTATACGACCAAAATAGTCCATCCTTATCATCTGGATACATCATCAAGATTCAAGGAGGGTACAAAGTAAAATGAAATGAACCGGTAGAGTATTGAGATAGCTCCAAAAGTGGGTATAAAAAACATCATCATCCTATTGTGTTTGAAGTTTGAAGTTTGAACTTTGGGTCTTGAGAAAGGCTTAAGCGAGGGAGGGAGAGAATGTATGAGAGAGGTAGAGAGAGTGTGTGTGAGGGGCTGCCTTGGGCCCTTAAAGCCCCCGTCTAAAGACTCAAACCAACAAAAAGAAACTTTTTTTTTTGGTGGATGCCTCGATCAGGTAGTCAAACGCCTCGAACTGTTAGAGGCGCGCCTCATAACAACTATGGGTCCATGGTTGCATCTTCATCGACTTATCTTCTTCCGACTCTTGCAGACTATTGAGTGTTAAAATTTATGCATCTCTGTGTTTTGGGGCTTTACCATTTATCTCGTATTTTACTGATTTTCTCCTATTTATTTTATCCAAGGCCAGTCGGCCAGGTCCCTATTGCACTATATAAGGAGTTCCCCATTATTCACTCATTCATCCACTTCCCTTGCACATTGTTCAATACTCAGTGGCCATTGCCATTGTAAAGCTTTACTGATGTTATAAAAGGTGATCTTGTCCAACTCTCTCAATCTCCTTTGCACTCTCTCATATGTTTACTGTTTATGCTTTCGCCTATGCTATCTCCTTCATTTTCCACACGAGATTTGTAAATTGGGCACTAAGGTGGAATTTATGGAGGACCTAGTAATCATTCAGGACCCTCTCATTGACAAGATCATTTGGCAAGGCATCGAGGACCATGGCCTCTACAAACTCACGGCTCTTTACTCTCACATAGGTACCCGCACACAGGCAATCTTTGGCATGCTAGATTTGGACATCTTCATTTGGAGGCCTTGCAGATTGCTTTTCGGAAGCAACTGGTGGATGGGTTGCTAAACGTTGGCACACGTGAGGGTCCTTGTCACTGTTGTCTCAAAGGGAAACAACATTAAAAGGCCTTTCCAAATAAGGCTACATGACGAGCTACAGCACCTCTGGAGTTGGTTCATGTGGATTTGTGCGGCCCGATGCACACTCCGTCTCTTGGTTCTGCCAGTTATGTTTTTCTCTTGGTTGATAATTTTAGTCGGTATACCTGGGCCTATTTTTGCAAATCCAAAGATGAAATTTTTGACAAATTCCAAACATGGAGAACCTTGGTGAAGAAATAGTCGGGACACTCTATCTTCACATTACGAGCCAACAATGGAGGAGAGTTTACTTCTCGCCGATTTAACCAGTATTGTAATTGTTAAAAGATCGGTAGAGGGAGAGGAGACACACACAGAGGAGCAAACCCTAATGTATATTGCAAACCCTAACCATAGAGGGAAGCCATCTCCCTTCTCACACAATGCACAAAGCCATAATCCATAATACACACAACACACTATGAGTTGTGTCCACACACATCTAACCCTAGCTAATGTCCACACACTATGACCAGCTGGACATGCGGTCATTTATGTCTCACACATGTTCCTACCTAACATGCCAGCACATAGCATAGCTAGCTCACACTGACATCGAGCTTGAATCTCAACAGTAATCTGCATGGCATTCAACGGGAGTTTGCCAACATAGGTACTCCAAAGAACTGTGTGGTGGTGCGAAGAACTGAATGGTGATTGAGATGGCTCAAACAATGTTGGAACATAAATTCCTAAAAATCTTTGAGCGGAGGCAATTGTTTCTACTGCTGTATATATTCTTAATCGGTCCCCTACAGCTACTATTCCAAGGCAGACCCCCTTTCAGGCCTACCTCGGTAGAAAACCCATAGACTAAGTACAAATAGGATGGGACTTTGGATAAGCACAAGGGCAAGCTTGTGGTGGCCAAAGGCTATTCTCAGAAAGATGGCATGGATTTTGCTGATACCTTTGCAAAACGACTGCTCAGATGGCAACCATACAGACTGTTCTTTCTCTTGCTGCACACTCTCATTGGCCCATGGATGTCAAGTCGGCATTCCTCAATGGGGAGATAAAGGAGAAAGTTTATGTAGAACAGCCCCCGGGATTTCAGGTTCCTAGCTCCAAATGTATGGTCTACAGGCTGAAAAAGGCCTTATATGGTTTGAAACAAGCCCCCAGGGCTTGGTATGAGAAGATTGATGCTTTCTTTCAACATAAGGGTTTCAAGTGGTCGACGGCTGATCCAAATCTCTACATTTATCCTAAGAAAGGGTTGTATACTTTTATCATTCTCTGTGTGGACAACTTGATCATCATAGGCAACCATGCAATAAATATTGCTCAGACAAAGGTTGCCCTCAGTCAAGAATTTGAGATGACAGATCTTGGGTTGCTTCACTTCTTTCTTGGATTGGAGATTTTTTAGCGCTTAGATCACATATTCATTTCTCAGCAACGGTATGTTATAGAGCTGCTAGAGGCTTTGGGGATGACATAGTGGAAGCCCATCACTTCTCGCCATGGATCTCCCGACATGAAAATCTCCTCTTGTGGATTCGATCCAGAAGCGGCAGATACACTTTTGTATAGGAAACTGATTGGTTCCTTGATTTGGTTGCTCAACACATGGCCTGATTGTGCTTTCATGCAGGCACCATTGGACACTCATTAGCAGGAAGCACTCTGCGTGTTGCTGCGGTACTTCAAAGGTACCAAGGATTTTGGCATTTTCTATGAAGAGGGGACCACTTTACATGGCTGGAGCGACTCCAACTGGGCTAGAGATGCGGATTCCCAATGAGGGTATTGTTTTACTCTTGGATCTGGAGCCATTTCATGGATGAGTAAAAAGCTGCCTACAGTGGCGCTTTCATCCTCCTGAGTCAGAGTATTGAGCGGCTTGTTTGGTTTCTTGCAATAACTAGAGTTGCATATATCATCTCCTGTTGGTGACTTTTCTGGTGTTTATGAGGGGCATTACTATGCTCACGCATTCCCCAGATTTTCCCCCTATTTTATGGGCCTTTGATCTGGGTTGCCCATGCTTTTATGGAGTTTTTCACCTATTTTCAGGTCGTGTGAGAGACTGGGATGTACTCAACCAGCTCATATGGAAGTATATATATGTGCTGCCCTCTTCCTCACATTCCATCATTCTTGTTGATCGTTTTGGTGAGCACCTTTAGCCCTCTTCCTACGAAGTCCACTCCATGCCTATAGGTTGGTTGTATCCACACTTTTCTTGAGGATTAGTGCATCATCATTTTGCTGTTTTTTGTCATCTCTCTTGGAGCTTCAGCGTTTTTGTCATTCGTCTACATCTTTCTACTTCCCTCTGACAGAATCATACACACTCATAAGCGAACTGACACCCCCATCATATATATCATCCCCTAAATGATCCAAGGCATGATCCACTATATCAACATCTCTCTAAACATCATAACCATCATCACGAGTATGCATAACCATGACATCTATAGCATCCCAAGTATATCAAGATGCAAAATTTGTCTCATAGACTGAGTCTATAGTGTCAAGATAACATCCACTATGAACAAACACAAATGCCTCATAGATATGATATCTGGCCTCATAAGAGCATCTATGGACATTGATCCTGAATGCCTCCAAATCTGAATCATGTTGCCAAGGTATAAGCAAGGCCAAAACATCAACATCATGGGCATCTTGCAAATCACCCAGAGCATAGTATCTATCACCTAGAACCACATAGGCATGATCCATAGCATATAAGTGCTCAAAATATGCATCCAAAGCTCTACCATCATCCACATCAGTGCATGCATTTTCATTGCCAATACTATCATCAAAATCCAAGACATCCTCCATGGAATCAACATATGAGTAATCCGCCAATGGCAAGTTTTCATCGAGACTCAAGATGAAATCCAAAACTTTGCATCGATGTGTATATGGCTTCTCATTTTGCTATCCAAAAATTATAGCAAGTGTCTTGTCCACTTCAACTCCCATAATAAACTCATAGACTCTCTCTCTAGAATATTTTCTCTCTCTAGGTTAAAACAGTTAGAACAAGATCTTTTATATTTCTGAAGAGGGATTTAATTATACGGGAAGATGCTGGACATCTTGAGAGGCTGGGGAGGAATCTTACATTCTCTCCCACTTGAAAAACGCGAGATGTCCTCATCTCGCAAACTGAGGGTAATTCCGCAAGATGCAAGAATATGAGACTAAGAGAAAATTTAATTAAGAGTAACCACCAAGAAAAGTCTCAAAGAAAGCAAGACTTAAGACAAGAACAGAGATTTCAACTTTATACACTCTTGGAACATACACAGCAAAGATAGAAGAACTTTTTACAATTAAATAAGCCCGTCCATCATATGGTCACAAAAGTAGCACTCATAAGCAGCACACGTATAAGGTAACTCATCTATGGGAATAATTCGGCCGGTTATTGCAGCACCTACCTCATTGGTATGAGGTGACCTAATAAAAGGACCTCTAAGAGGCAAGCCAAAAATGGGATAAAGGCATATCTTCTGGTGGTGAGGAAGAAAACACGCAAGTAAGAAGACCCGCTCAGAAAACCCACCATGCCTTGATCTCATCACACGCAATAGTATCGGGGACCCAAACCCAAAGCTTCAATAACCATAGCCAAGCGGACATTGTTACGAAAGTGATGCTAACCCCACGGTGTTACCCTAGTTATGTCTCGATAGGTCCGCCATTTGGTTTGTGCTACAGAAGTTCCCAAGTGAGGGAAAAGTAAGCGCTCATACAGTTCTATAAAATCCTTCTTCACACAGACTCGCTTGTGTCTTGAAGGTGATAATTCATCATGGATAAAACCAAGTCCTACTGCCAAGCCATAAAAGAGATTAAGAAGAAAAGGAGATCGATGGAAGTAAGATTACTGTGAGCGACAAGTAAGAGTTACGACTTATATAAAAGAAGGAACTAGCGTAACCTAGAAGCCGACGGTGTATCTTACCACTGAAGTTTTTCCGTCTTTCCATGATTTGGGTTTGGCACATATTTCTTTAGAAGGCTTACATGAAATACATTATGAACTTTGAGATGAGGAGGTAAAAGGAGCTCGTAGGCTAAGTCACCTACTTTCTGTGAAATCAGATATGGCCCACAATATCTGGGAGATAACTTCTTATACTTCCCAAGAGATAAAGAACTTCTTTTGGGCCGTACTCGAATGAAGACCATATCTGCTTCTTTGAATTCTTTGACTGTCCTCTTCTTATCTGCATACTGTTTCTGTCGATCTTGGGCAGCTTTTATATCTTTATGAATTGCCTGCATCTGCTGCTCCATGTCGTCAAGCATTTGTCTGGACATCTCGACCCTAATCAATGGGTCGGACCTAGTTAATGGAGTTAAGTAATCTTGTCCATACAGAGCTTTAAAAGGGCTCATCCCAATACTTCTGTGATAAGAAGCATTGTAGGCAAACTCGACTAGGTGCAGATAGCTTAGCCACTTCTTGGGTTCCTTGCCACAGCATGACCGAAGTATATCTTCGATTACTTGGTTTACCCTGATACTCTGCTGGAGTATGGATGACTGAGAATTGTCGGTTAGGCCCTTGGTTTTCAATTGTAGCATAGATCTGTCCTTTTTCCTCTTCTACTACATCTGAAATTGCGACTGCTCTGGCTGCTGCAGTCTGAGGCAGAATTCTTTCTCTTTGGTTGTCCCAGTTCTGGAAAGGAGTTCTGAGGTTATTCTGGATAGAGGCAGATGGATGAGCTGGAGTTCTTTTGGGGTTACCCTGGCTTGGGCGAGACTGGTATGAAGGGATTGGTCTCTGCATTTGGGGTTGTTGACTTCCCTGTGCCCTTGACATGGCAGGAGTCAGCGGGCAGTCTTTTAACTGATGACCAAAACCTTGGTATTCAAAACACCGGTTCTCACTTCTGAACTCATCGTTCTGAATCCTTAAAACAGGTGGGGCTCCTGAGAAAGTATTTTGGGGAAAGGGTCTTCCTTTTTAAACAGAATCTTTCTTTTATTTTTGAGAGGGAATAATTATAAGATCAGAAAGGGAGGTTCTTACTCCTTTATACCTCGAAGGCTAGGGGAGGAATCTTACATTCTACCTCACTTAAAAAAAATGCGAGACGTCCTCATCTCGCAAAGTAGAGGACAACGCTTTTTCTTAAGATCCGATTTATTCTGGGGTTCCTTATATTCTGGTCAACCCAACAGAGTACTGGGATAAATATCCCTTATATAGAACTCATCATTTAATAACAATTCATTTAGATCATATCATTCATATCTTTAACACGATAATGGTCCATTAGACCGAAAAATTTCTTTCCGAACATTCCTCCACGGGAATTTCAGTCAAGCAAGTTCTCAATTTGTCATCCCTTAACTTGATCTACCGTGTCGTGTTAACAGTAGCAATTTGACAGCACAATCCACTAATCTCATAGTGATTTGCTGAAATCATTATCATCATTCTAGTCATGAATATCATCACAGGGACTCGTCCCGCTCATCCTCATTGTGGTTTCGCTCAGCTTATTACATTTCAACCAAGTTTCAAGGATCATCATTTTTCAATTCAGAATCCAATTCAATTCATCAGTTCTCAAACAGAATTAAAAATCATATCAACCACATTCGAAATCATCATCTGGATAGCGTTAATGCTTATAATTTCAAGTCTTAGATTTACTCGTATATACTGCCGGTAAAGAGCTGCATTTATACCCTCGGTATATACAGGTAGTCATGATACTTGGAACTATACGGTAAATACCGTCATGTCTAGGCCTCAAGCAAGTTAGGGCACCATACAATTGCGGTACTTCCATTTGAAGACCCAATTACTAATTTACGAATTTTCAGTTTGAATATCAAATTGTATGAATTATATCACACAATTACAACCTTTTTGTGCTTCTTGATAAATTTTTGACATATTTGGCTTCTCAGTTGATCTTTATTGGCCAATTTGCTCTGATACCAACTGTGAGATCCCTGTCCCCACCGCGCAACGGATTCGGGACGGATTCTGGTGCTAGCAACGGAAGTAGCCCATCTTGCGCGGGGCAGGGTCCCACACACGGGGCCTCGCCCATGGATATCCGGGCAGGTGACTAATTCCTCGGTTCTTCCAAAACCGAACTCGGAAAAAACTTCTCTTACCCGGAAAGCACAGGTGATTCCTCCAGGATAAAATTTTTACTCTAACGTAGTCAAGATCGTTACTGATCAAACTGATCCGACTGTATCGATAAAGATACTCGGCCAGATCAAGGAAGAAACTTGCACTTGGATCATAGAGATCAACGCTTTTTTCCCCATTAAGAGGCACAGCCGTTGATTTCTATCCATAGAACAATTACTATCCGGGGTTTACTTCATCTATCGTAATAACAGAAAGGAGTCTCATTTTACGGATCCATCAGTCCAGCCTAACCCCATCCAGTCCCATGGGTTAGCCAACCGCCTAACCACTGTAGTGATGGGATCCAATTTAGAATTTGGTTAGGTTTTGTCTAGGGTACCAGGGAAAAGAGTTTCCAGGCCCCCTAGCCGGAAGTTCATGCAAACATAAAACTAGTTACACCACTTACACACCCAATATGAAATTGCCTTTTTCTCAGCATCAACTAACTTTAAAACAATCCTTTAATGAAACCATTATGTCACTGATGACAATCCTCGAAATCTCTGGTTGAATCCAATTTTCCAATCCTTCATTCATTGGTGTACTTATGGCATCATTGGCAACCAGAACGCTCACCTCCTGTTCACTCAGGGGCCTTTTCAATAGTTCCTACCTCATAGTACTCGGTAATATTTTCACATATAAAAATCAAGATGGAATCCTTGTTGAAGATCAGCAAGATCAATCGACAGATCCATATAAGAGAGCCATGGACTCATCCGTTGAGGACCAGCAAGGTCAATCAACCAGATCCATGCCCGGTTTCAGAAAACAACTCTTACTCCTTGTTCCAATATCTTCCAGGACGCACGTGTGGGTATCTTCGGCGACCCAGAGCCCGAGCACCGTATGGTCAGCACCCTCTAGGATCCTTCGCAGGTGACCTAGCACTTCACTCATAGGCCGCTTCCTTGGTCCCTCATCCACCGTACCGGAAGCTCACCATTTAAATCGAACTGAGGCTGGTCAAGACCTCGGTCGACCTTGCTACGCGAGACGTCCTCCATTGACTCTCCGTTAGCAGTTGCAACTTTATCAGTTAGGTCTCCATGACCTTAATCCACAAGACGGTCAAAATGCTTCCCAAGCATTCTTGACATAAAACAGTCATTTACAAACAGGTCACAAATTACAGTTTCTATATTGAACTCTCGTCTTTCCACATTATCCCTCCTCAGTCCACATTACTTATTCCACATTCCATTCATATGTGTACTCATTCTCATCCATTCACTCATATCAACGACGCATTATTTCACATACACATTCACATTCATTATTCTACATACACATCCATGTTCATACATCCACATCATACATCCAATCCCATATCCGCATTCATGCATACATATCCATATCCATATCCACATCCATACATCCACATCCACATCCACATTCACATTCACATTCATACATACACATCCACATCCATACATCCACATCCACATCCACATTCACATCCATACATCCACATCTTAATGCATACATCCATTTTCACATCCTCATTCATACATCCACATCCACATACATACATCCATATCCGTATCTACATCCATGCATCCACATCCACATCCACATTCACATCCATACATCCACATCTACATGCATACATCCATTTTCACATCCTCATTCATACATCCATATCCACATACATACATCCACATCCGTATCTACATCCATACATCCACATCCACATTCACATTCACATCCATACATACACATCCACATTCATACATCCACATCTACATGCATACATCCATTTTCACATCCTCATTCATACATCCACATCCACATACATACATCCACATCCGTATCTACATCCATACATCCACATCCATATCCACATTCACATCCATACATCCACATCTACATGCATACATCCCTTTTCACATCCTCATTCATACATCCACATCCACATACATACATTTACATCTGTATCTACATCCATACATCCACATCCACTTCCACATTCATACATCCACATCTACATGCATACATCCATCCACATTCATACATCCACATCCTAACTCATCCCATACTCATTCTTATCACATCTCATATAACTCTTAACTCATCTTATCACATCTCATATAACTCTTAACTCATCTCATACGCATCTTATCACATCCTAATATCTATTTATAGAATACAAGAGAATTCTTATATTTGATATAAGATTTCTTTATGCATCTATTTATGAATAAATTCCATTTTAAGGAGAATAACACTTTCAAAATTAAAATCAATCTTTTATGCATCTTCCTATGAATAAATTCATTTTAAATGAGAATGACACTTTTGAATTAAAAATCAATCTTTTATGCATCTTCCTATGCATAAATTCATTTTAAATGAGAATGACACTTTTGAATTAAAAATCAATCTTTTATGCATAATTCTAATTTAGTAGAAACTACACTTTTAGAATAAAAGAATTTCTCTATGTACTCAAGCCTAGAAAGAGCTTAATGAAGCTTATGGACCATGATGCTAATGAAGATGTACTCAAGCTTATAAAAAGGCACTCCTTCTCTAATGGAGCAAATATATGAGCTTTTGAGCTAAACCTCTTGCCTTGTCATTATGCTTCATTTTTATCATTTGTATTGTCATTAAAGTTAATTTTTGTAGCATGCTAAATCTCAAGTTCGTAATCAAAGGCACTCATCATAGCTTGGGTAGCTATGCACCCTAGGATATGTTAGATCGGCAAAATGATTAGTTTTCAGGCACTCATCATAGCTTAAATTGTTAAAATATACAAGTGAATAGGTTGTGTGTGGGAACAAGCTCTTGGATAGAGGCTGTAAAAGAGGAGATGTAATTGTGAAAGAACCTATGAAAAGGTGAGAAGAATCTACTGGGAGAGAATAACGGGTAGCATGAGAGAATTTAGGAGTGTGGAGTTATTCTGGGAGATATTCAGGGAAAAGAGAAGAGGTGGAGAGAATCAGGCAAGAGGTGGAGATATTCTGGGAGTGAATCATGGAGAAATCAATGGGATTTGATGCTTGATGTAAACTCTATAAATTAAGGCATAGCCCTAATGAGAATTTGCTGGTTTTTGAGTATCCATGCCTACATTAATCTATTTGCTAATTATTCACTAATTACGTCTTAATCATTTACTAATCACTTTGTTAATGATGTTGATTCTAGTGTATGATCCACCATAGCTCATCATTATGCTCAAATTTCAACATGGTATCAGAGCCATGCCTAGAATCAATTAGGTTTATGAGCCCATTAGTTAATTAATTAGGATTAGTAGATAATTAGCAAATAATCAAATTTTTAGTTAGTTTTTTACTTCCCCCTTCACCCCCAGCTAGTGGAGGACTCCATTCTCCTTGCACACATAACATTAGGCTTAGCCCTTTTAGGTACTCATAGTAGACTCATAGGGCTACACACACTTGAAAGCATGTGGGCCAATTCAGCGCAGAACGCCGGCGGGAGCTCGATTTGCAGGCGCCGTTTTTCTGAAGGGAATGGAAGATTTCTTCTTGCTCAAATCCAATGTCTCTAATTCCTCCTAGCCCAAGGTGTATTCAAGCATGCTCTACAAGCTGCTGAAGACAGAATTCAATTTCATCAAGTGCGTACATTGATTTGTTGAGCACAAATAATAATCATTGATGATTAGTCATCATTGCATCATGACTAGGTGATAGTTTTATCCATCACATTGAAGAGATAACTCTAAAGGATCATGGGATGAACTAGAGAAGCTGTTTGGTGCCAAACAAAAGAACTCCAAAATAAGCCTAAAAATTCAATTTTTTGGGTTGAACATCAAAGAGAGTGAACACAACAACAAAATTTAAATAAAATGAAAAGTGTTATGCAACAACTTGCTGTTGAGAAATGATGTGCCAAAGAGCACAAGGAAGAGATAGGGAGTGAGTTGCGTAAGCCAAACAAGAGCAAAGTCTAGCATGAAGCCACATGGGAAAATGAGAATTATCCCACATGCAAGAGAAAAGCCAAATTGTACTCTCCTCATATAAAAGGGGGACATTTCAAGATATGAATAGCAAGCACTTGCACAAATCTCAGGTCTCTCTATGAGTACAAGTTTCAATCTTGTAACCTAATTATGATCGAGTTGATTAGCACTACACACTCATCATGAGCACTCTTAGGCTCCATCCACCTAAGATAAATCATGTTTAATTATTTTAAATTAGTGTCTAATTAGGAAGTGATTTTGTCATTAAGGAAGCGAGATCCATGATTATCAACATGGTATCGGAGCTTAGGTTTAGCTCTCCTAGCTTAGGTTTAGCTTAATAGCAAACGATTAGGTTTAAGAGGATTAACATTTATCTCATTATTTATGAATAATTAGGAAGAGATTAGATTTTTTTTTTAAAAAGTGCTTTCTATTTAGGATTTTCTCCTAATCTTTAGTAGAGCATTAGTGAGGGAGACTTGCAAGAAGACAACCAACCAGTATTGAAGTTGGCTAGTGAGTGGTCTCTCCTAGTAGGCGCACAACAAATAGAGAGAGAAGGAGATAAGACATGCCTCTTCAAACAACCCATTCACGAGAGAGACTTGCTCGTAATATTTAGTAAAGCATTAGTGAGAGAGAGATTTGAAAGAAGACAACCAACAAACAGCATTGAAGTTGGCTAGTGAGTGGTCTCTCCTAGTAGGTGCACAACAAATAGAGAGAGAAGGAGATCAGATATGCCTCTTCAAACGAACCCATTCACGAGGTTCCAAGAAAAGAATGCCACCATAGAGAACATTGTGAGAGAAGCTTGGCATTGAAGCTTCATTCCATTGCAGACACTAGCGAGGAGTTTACCATTGGCAACAACAACAACGAGGAATCATCACCAAGTCACAACTGGCAGTCTCGCGACTACTATTGCGCACCTTAGCCAGCAGCTCCAGCAGTAGCAAAATAAATACAGTAGCGTGTGGCAGCAGGAAGTGGGGAGCAAGTCAGCAGGCGACACGGAAGAAGTAACAAATCGCCATCGTCAATCGCTCAGCTCAAACCGGCAGCAAGAGCAAGCGAGTAGACCAGCACGAGCAAGCGAGTAGACCAGCAGTGCCACCGCATAGCAAGAAAAGAAGAGAAGAGCAACACATAAAAGAAAACCACGAGCAGACTGCCTCTGTAGTAGTGTAGAGCATGAGCGTAGGCCTCCGAAAGCATCAATAACAGCAACTAGAGAGACGTCCTTGCCTGTGAAAGCCCAGTACTGGCACACCAAGCATGCTGACCTAGCTGCACTTTGTTTTGGAACAAGCAGGTATAGGCATGTGGCATCAGTGTAGCAGCAGAACTGACGGTTGCGGCTGTAGCAACAGATCGGGCCGACACTAGAGAGAAGAAGGCAGCATAGCGAGAACACCATCGCCGACAACCTGCAGAGATAAGTAGAGAAACAGCTCCTGCGCAGATTGAAGGCCAACGTAGCAGCCGACAACCACACAAAATAAAAATAATTTTCTTTAAAAGGATAAAAATAAAAAATATCACTAAACCTTACCCTCCATTAGAGGTGGTTCACTTAGGCGATGACCTTATGGTCCTTGAGGTAAAACTTACATGTGCATCATGTATGATTACACCATGGGATTAGACATCACGAATGACATTATGCATCAACAACAAGGTTTCAGACCAAAAATTTGGAAAATCATTGTAAGTGGCCAAATGAGCACGCTAGTTTGTGTGAAAGACAAAAATGCAACACGTGTGAAAATGCCACAACCATTTGAATATACAAGTGTATGCGTGCAAACCATAAACAGAAAAGTGCATCTAATCTTCATCAAAGGATTTGTTAAAGACCCAGAGCCACGAAGCATTCAACAAAGTGAAGAAGGAGTTACCAAAACCACTACCCTTACCAAAATCATATGTTGTAAAAGCTAGCAAATTATGAGTAGGCAAATTGATATGAAAATGTAAAACACTCAAACACCAGAGAGTAGCCAAAGTAGCCCCCTAGGGAAGTGAAAATCAACCTAAAAGTAACCTCTGAGCTAGAGAGTAACCAAGCCAAAGAGCCTCTTAGTTACCCAGCCAAATTAGAAATGAGGGGGGGGGGTGAAAATATGATATAAAAATTGCATCTAACCACTTTGCAGTAGCCTAAGAAAATTGTACCAAGGGAGCTGTTGAGAAATGTGGTGCCAAAGAGTAGAAGGAAAAGATAGGGAGTGAGTTGAGTAAGCCAAGCAAGAGCAAAGTCTAGCATGAAGCCACATGAGAGAATGAGAATTATCCCACATGCAAGAGAAAAGCCAAATTGTACTCTCCTCATATAAAGGGGGGACATTTCAAGCAAAATGAATAGCAAGCACTTGCACAAATCTCAAGTCTCTCTATGAGTACAAGTTTCAATCTTGTAACCTAGTTATACTTGAGTTCATTAGCACTACTCACTCATCAGGAGCACTCTTAGGCTCCATCCACCTTAGATTAATTGTTTTTAATTAGTTTAGATTAGTGTCTAATTAGAAAGTGATTTTGTTATTAGGAGAGCTAGATCCATGATTATCAACACTTGCATGTGTTGGGTCTCCAGTGATGATCCATCTCTAGCATGAAGCCACATGAGAGAATGAGAATTATCCCACATGCAAGAGAAAAGCCAAATTGTACTCTCCTCATATAAAGGGGGGACATTTCAAGCAAAATGAATAGCAAGCACTTGCACAAATCTCAAGTCTCTCTATGAGTACAAGTTTCAATCTTGTAACCTAGTTATACTTGAGTTCATTAGCACTACTCACTCATCAGGAGCACTCTTAGGCTCCATCCACCTTAGATTAATTGTGTTTAATTAGTTTAGATTAGTGTCTAATTAGAAAGTGATTTTGTTATTAGGAGAGCTAGATCCATGATTATCAACACTTGCATGTGTTGGGTCTCCAGTGGAAAGAGAATGCCATCTAAGTAATCCTTCTCTCAAAAGCATGACATTGAAAGCATTCAACCTGTACCTTGAAGAACCTATTGGTGGCTACCTTGAAGAACCTACCCGACCTGACTTTCATTGGCATTGTGATCAAAGAAGAAAAGATACTTAAAGTCAAAGGAGATGGATCATCACTGGACAAGGAGAAGGCACCAAGAGCCAAAGTGAAATGCAACTTTTGTGGCAAGCTAGGCCACATAGAGAAAGATTATTAGAGCAAGAAGAAAACTCCAAACAATGTCAAAAGATATAACAAGAGATAAAATGCATGAAGTGGCCAAGACATTCATTGCCCAATGATACCCAAAGTGATGATTCATTCAACCACACTGTGCATCTCCCTCCAAGGCACAAAACTTGCCCACATTCATGCAAGCATAGTAAAGATGCTCAAAAGGTCAAAGCAACACCGCATGGCCAAGTTTGGCATCCAATGCAGGCGAAAGTTTTGTAACACTTCCCTTGTTTTTGCTAACACCACCATGCTCCAAGAAAGTAGGCCAAATAGCCACCAACAATTCAAAAAGAGGCTCAAGAAGCACCTAGATCCATTCAACCATGCATGGCAAAGCCACCCATAGTTTGCAATTTATTACTAATGTACCTTCAAAATGGGTGTCCTAAATTCTTTCATTGTCATGGATAACCCAACCTCATTCACACATGTCTTATCAGACAGCCTCGTTACACATCAATAACCAATCCCCTATCTCAAACCATGTGTAAGATTGAAAGAAAGTAGAATGATAAGTGTCAAAGAAAAGTGTTTAAGTTTTCATTGAAAGAAGCGATGGCCCCTCTATGTAATAGACACATAGGCACTGTTCTGTCATGCACCTACATTAAGCTTCATCATTGATAGCTATCTAGGTATATCTCTAGATAAGGACACCATGGCAGGTGGCCAGGGCGTAAGCCTCACCCATGGTATGACCCATCACCTACACCTTCCTCAAATCAGTACAATGGCCTTATCTTCCACCACATCACCCATTTGATCCACACTGCCTCTCTCCCAAGTGCTCATCGACAACGTCAAATCCCTGGAGCCTACCTAGATGCATTGAAAATATGGGCACATCCATGTGCAAAGTCCGCTGATGCCATGCCTCAAATAATGCAAAAATTTTGAGTTCCCCACAGAAAACAAATGTCAAGTAAATGTTAAAGAAAGCAACAAAGAGAGTTTAAGAAAGCGGTTATTGAGTTAGAGGAGCACACAAAAAGGGGGACACACCTTCCATTCATTACCGATGCACATCACGTGCAGCTAATCCTCTAGGTACATCTGTGGATGGGGAGACCATGCAGGCACAAGCTTGCCATGGTACAATCCATTGTGTGGAGAACCCTCGACCAGACAGGTACCTCCAATGAGCTTCCATGTACTTTGCCTCTACTTCATTACCAACACAACCACCCTAGCCGACGTATTTGGCACAAAGAATCCCAACCTCTAGACATCACGCTGTGAAATCGAGACATACTCTTATGTCGTGCCATGAAGATCCGGACTACCATCTACCCATGTGAATCATTACATGGTGAAACTTTCACTCATTCCACCAGGGTGAAAACCGCCTCTACCAACCACCTCATATTGAACGGTCCGCAACCACAGAGGCCTAGAATCAAGGATCTCTACATTGCCTATTACTTTCCATGCCACCTTGTCAAGGTGCTGCAATTAGGGCTACCCAAATCTTCCCACCACTTTGTCCTACATCTAGTTGTGAATTGGTTCTAAACTATACCACTGAACCTCATCATGTATCATGGACCATCCACACCTTCCACCTCAAAAGGGGCCTCACAATCAACTTAGCTCATTGACTTAGGTGTGATACGAGGATGCAATTGTTGAAAAACAGGTAGAGGGAGAGGAGACACACACACAGGAGCAAGCCCTAATAGATATTGTAAACCCTAACCATAGAGGGAAGCCATCTCTCTTCTCACACAATGCATAAAGCAATAATCCATAATACACAAGACACACTATGAGTTGTGTCCACACACATCTAACCCTAGCTAATGTCCACACACTATGACCAACTAGACGCGGTCATTTATGTCTCACACATGCTGCTACCTAACTGTTACCATATTATAGTAGTGATGTGTGTGAACACACTTAGGACCGCCGGGGCACTTTTTCCCTCACTAGGAGGTTTTTTCCCCCGTGCATTGTATATACGCCCATTATCTTCTAGGGCTTGTCATCTTTCATTTTTGGCACTCATAATACACTACTGTGTTGTGCTCAAGCTTCCTCATCTTCTTGAAGTTGTGTGTGCATTCCTGCAACCCTAATTCCAACAATTGGTATCAGAGTAGGCTTCCTCCTCCCGGGCAGCATCACCGGCACCTGCCGCTTCATCTCCTCCGATTGCAACGAGGTTTCACGAGCGTCTGCAGGCAAAATCGTCCTACTGTGCAGATTTTCTGTCAAGATTAAAATCTGCAGGACAGGTGCCCATTCGTCTGTTTTGGGCTGTGCTGCATAGCACAGGTCGATTTTATACAGGTTTACCTCTTACAGACAGCATTTACATCTAGTAGTACAGTCATTGGCCATGGCTGACAACAATGATGTATTCCGCATGTTGGCTGCTGAGGATAAGTTGGATGGCACCAACTATCCATTGTGGGCATATATGATGCGACATGTATTGGTAGCAAAGGGGTTATGGAATATTGTGCAGGGTATTGATGCACGTCCTATTGTGGCTGGGAATGCTGCAAACACATCAGAAACAGGTACTGTTGATGATGGTGCAGGCACAAGTGCTGTAGCAGCTGTTCGAGAACCACCACTTTCAGCAGAGCAGATTCGTTGGGATGGTAGAGATGCGCAGGCTCATGCCTTGATTGCGCTGTCTGTCAAACGTACCATTATCCCACATATTCGCTCCTGCAGGACTTCTAAGGATGCTTGGGATGTACTTGCCACATTGTATCAGGCAAGAAATGAGGCTCGTGTTGCTTATCTCCGAAAACAGTTGGAGAATGAGCATATGAACGAAGGTGATTCTATGGATAGCTTTTTGACAAAGATCAAGGATTTCAAAGAGCAGCTCATTTCTGCAGATGAAATCCTGTCAGACAGTTCACTTGTGCAGACTGTTTTGAATGGTCTACCAGATTCTTATCAGGGTTTTGCTTCCACTCTTCGCTTGATGATGAAAGGCAATCCCAATGCCTTATCATTTGAGGAGTTAGTTTCTGTTTTGCTGCAAGAAGACCAGTCAAGGCAAAACAGGAATAATATGCGTGTCGCAGATCAAGCTTTCGTTGCTAATCAGAGAAGCGGGAAAGGTAAAGCTGGCTTTTCTTCTAGTAAGCAGAAATCTGCAAATGCTGCGCAACCAAAGAAGGAAGACAAAGATGAGAAGAAGGGTGACAAACAGAAGACATTTTGCAAGTACTGTAAGGGAAATGATCATGTCATCAAAGCGTGTCCTAAGCTGGCTGCGAAAGAGGCTAAGAAGAAAGAGGCTGGTATGGCTGTTGCAGATGCCTCTCCTTCTAACAATGAATCTGCTAATGTTGTGCTAGATACAGAATGGGCATTCAATGCGCAGTGCAGTTATGACCCATCTTTGCATGACACATGTATGTCTGCAGTAGATTCAGATGTATGGTACTTTGACAGTGGTGCCACTAAGCATATCACCTCGCAGCGCAGTTTATTCACTTTCCTTGAGTCTGCTCCCACAGGGAATACTGTCACTTGTGCCAATAACTCCTCTTATCCCGTTAAAGGAGTTGGACAGATTGTGCTGAATGTTGCAAATGGCAACACCTTTACACTTTTTGATGCATTGTATGTACCAGGGATCAAAAAGAATCTGCTGTCAGTCTCCGCATTTGCCAAAACAGGTTTGGTTGTAAAATTTGTGGATGACAGATGTACTGTTCATGATCTCTCTTGTGGTGACATCATAGTAGCATCTGGTTCACTATGTCGAGGGCTGTATAAGCTCAATATGGATGGCAAATGTGTAGAGGATTCAGCATGTGCTATTATGGATACGCAGGCTATTTCAAATGCAAAACTGTGGCATGCACGTTTTGGTCATCTGAATTTTGCAAGTTTGCTGCGCCTGCAGAAATCTGAAATGGTGTCTTCTTTGCCTAAGCTTGAGGCACCTGTCAAGCATGTTTGTGAGGGCTGCATATTGGGTAAAATGCAGCGTGCTTCCTTTCCCAAAGATGGATCAGTGAGAGCTGAACGCAGATTGCAGCTTGTTCACAGTGATGTTTGTGGTCCCATGCAAACTCCATCATTTGGAAACTACCTTTACTTCGTGACTTTCATTGATGATTTTACCAGGCATGCATGGGTATATCCTTTGAAGGCAAAGTCCGAAGTGTTTTTGTGCTTCAAACAGTTTTTGGTTATGGCTGAAAATGTGTCAGAAAGTAAGATGGGCACCCTCCGTTCAGATCGAGGGGGGGAGTATATGTCTTCAGAATTTAATGCATTTCTGGCTGAGCGTGGGATAAAACACCAATGTACAGTGCCGTATACACCACAGCAAAATGGTGTGGCTGAGAGAAAAAACAGGTCTCTCATGGAAATGGCAAGATGTATGGTTAAGAGTCAAAGTCTACCACATGGTTTTTGGCTTGAGGCTGTCATGTGTGCCACTTATGTACTAAACAGGTGTCCCACCAAAGCATTACAGGTTGTCACTCCATATGAGGCTTGGCATGGCCGCAAGCCATCTGTTGGCCATTTACGTGTTTTTGGTTGCCTGGCATATGCATTAGTACCTGTGCAACATCGCAGAAAATTGGATGACAAAGCTGTCAAATGTATTTTTGTTGGATATAGTGCTGAGAGCAAAGGCTATCGTTTGTATCATCCACAGACAAAGCGCATTTTGGTTAGCCGTGATGTTGTATTTGTGGAAGATGCAGTTCAGCCCTTGGTTTCATGTACTAAGGAGACAGATATCAGCTCACGTGATGTCTATGATACATTGTTGCCTCTTTTCAGTGGTGCACAGTCAAGTGCAATACCTCATGAGGCAGTTTTTCAGCCTATGCAGGTTTTAAATGATGGCACAGATCAGCCTATATCTGATGCAGATGTGCATGATGCACTTGAAGATGAGAGACAAGAGATTGAGGGCTCTAGGAATATGCCTAGATGGCTGGTGCAGACTTTGCGTGACAGCAAGTTGGATGCCCCTTTGTCTAGTCGCACTCGTTCTGGCTCTCATGGTGCCTCTTATGCGTCAGATTGTTATGCATTGGCTGTTTCTAGTATGTGCGATGAAAGTGAGCCTGTTTCATTTGATGAGGCACAAAGTTCAGAAAATTGGATGGCTGCTATGCAAGCAGAATACGATGCTATTATGAAGAATGGTACATGGTCTTTATGTGACTTGCCCCCTGGCAAGAAGGCCATTGGCACTAAGTGGGTATACAAATTGAAGCGTAAGCCTGATGGCACAGTGGATCGCCATAAGGCTAGGCTTGTTGCAAAAGGTTATGCTCAAGAGAAGGGCATTGATTTTGATGAGACTTTTGCTCCCACATGTCGTATGACCACTGTTCGTAGCATCTGTGCATTAGCAGCTCATAATGGTTGGAATGTACATCAGCTGGACATAAAGACTGCGTTCTTAAATGGAGATTTGCATGAGGAGGTGTATGTATCGCAGCCTCGTGGTTTTGTTCAAAGAGGGCAGGAAAACAAAGTGTGCAGGTTAAAAAAGGCTTTATATGGTTTAAAGCAAGCTCCAAGAGCTTGGTATGAAAAAATACATGCATATTTGACTGCACATGGGTTTCAGAATAGTCCAACAGAAAGCACTTTGTATGTTAAACGTGTGGATGGTGTACATCTAATCATTGCTCTCTATGTCGATGACATGCTGCTCACAGGACCAAATAAGAGTCATATTGCTGATTTTAAGGCTGATTTGAATGCCTCTTTTGAGATGTCAGATTTGGGGCATTTGCATCATTATTTGGGGATACAATTTAAGCAGTGTGATGGAGGTATTGCTTTGTGTCAGACAAAGTATATTGAAACATTGTTGCGGAGATTTGGCCTTGAAGACTGCAAGCCTATTGCTACTCCAATGGAGACAGGTTTGAAGTTGAGTCTTCATGATGCTGGAGATCACTTTGATGTCACACTCTATCAGACAGCTGTTGGTTGCCTCATTTATGTATGCATTACGAGGCCAGACATTCAGTTTGCAGTCTCACAGGTGAGCAGATTTATGCATAGCCCAGGCATTAAGCATTGGCAGGCAGTGAAGCGTATCTTTCGCTATTTGAGTGGTACTCGGCATCTTGGGTTGTTTTATCCCAAGGGGGGATCATTGCCGCCAGATTTGCATGCTTTTTCAGATTCTGACTGGGCTGGTTGTTATGACACACGCGTGTCCACGAGTGGTTTTTGCTTCATGCTTGGAAGCTCATGCATATCATGGTTGAGCAAGAAGCAGCCTACTGTGGCCACTTCTAGTTGTGAAGCTGAGTACAGGGCAGCTTTCACAGCTACGGTTGAGTGTGTGTGGCTCAGACGCCTTATGGCTGATTTGGGTGTTGGGCAGCCATCTGCCACCACCATCTTCACTGACAGTCAGAGCGCATTGGCAGTTGCGCGGAACCCAGTGTTCCATGCTCGTACGAAGCACATTGAGGTGCACTACCATTATGTCAGGGAGAGACTCTCTGCAGGAGAGATCAGTTTGGCTTATGTGCCAACACAGGATAACCTTGCAGACCTTTTCACAAAGGCTCTGCCTCGTGAGAAGTTCGAAGCTTTTCGCAAAGCTTTGGGCTTACTCCCTTTTGTGGATTCGTCCACATAGCTAGACACTTCCCTATACATGAGTGCTAGCTCTTGTTCACCGCATCACTCCAGGGGGGATTTGTTACCATATTATAGTAGTGATGTGTGTGAACACACTTAGGACCGCCGGGGCACTTTTTCCCTCACTAGGAGGTTTTTTCCCCCGTGCATTGTATATACGCCCATTATCTTCTAGGGCTTGTCATCTTTCATTTTTGGCACTCATAATACACTACTGTGTTGTGCTCAAGCTTCCTCATCTTCTTGAAGTTGTGTGTGCATTCCTGCAACCCTAATTCCAACACTAACATGCCAGCACATAGCACAGCTGGCACACACTGACATCGAGCTTGAATCTCAATAGCCCCTCTCAAGCTCATGATGTACTGCCATAGATGAAGATGTAGATGAGCTTGGGCTATCAAAGCTCTCAACACTCCCCCTCAAGCTCATCCCACATACTCCCAACATAGTACGGAAGTACTCAAACTTCTCCCTGCTAAGTGGCTTTGTAAAGATGTCGGCCACCTGCTCTTTAGTCTTCACATACTATAGATCCACTGTACCATCCAGCACCTTCTCTCTGACAAAGTGATAATGGACCTCTATGTGTTTGGTCCGCGCATGAAACACTGGATTCTTGGCCAACTGTATGATGCTCATGTTGTCACAATGAATGACAACTTTGCCATCAATAGGCTCACCCAAATTAGCCAAGAGATTCTTTAACCATATTCCTTCACAACGAGTAGCAATGGCTGTACTAATGTCTTTAGCCTCTGTACTAGATAATGCAATAGTAGGTTGCTTCTTGCTACTCCAACTCACCATGGCACTTCCAAGTGTAAAGGCATAACCACTAGTAGACCTCCTGTCATATGAGCTACCTGCCCAATCAGCATCTGTGTAGCCATGTATATCCAAGCCTTTACCATTCTCATAAGAAGACCATAATGTGTAGTGGTCTTTACATATCGCATAATGCGTCTCACTGCATCCAAATGAGGTTTTCTGGGGCTCTACATAAATTGGCTTACTAGCCCCACAGCATAACTGAGATCTGGGCGTGTGATAGTCATGTAAATGAGGCCTTCAACCCTCTTTCTATACATAGATGGATTATCCAACTCTTCACCAAAATCAGCCCACAACTTCACATTCTGCTCCAAAGGTGTACTCATTGGCTTACACCCTGTCATTCCATATTTTGCCAACATATCCAATGCATATTGGTGTTGCACTAACCATATACTTGCATGGTCTTTGATCACTTCAATTCCAAGAAAGTATCTCAATTCACCCAAATATTTCATGTCAAACTGCCCACTCAATGCTTTCTTGACATGCATCACATCTGTACCATGATCTCCTGTGATAATCAAGTCATCCACATAGATGACAAGTAAAACAATCCCATGATCTGTTTTCTTCACATAGAGTGAAGAATATGCTGTAGAAACCTAAAATCCAAGGGAGATAAGATATCTGGTCATCTTATCACTCCAGCACGAGGTGCTTGCTTCAAACCATGCAATGCTTTCTTTAATCTGCATACATGAGTGGGATACTTTGGGTGTACATAACCTTCTGGCTGTGCCATATACACTTCTTCTTGTAGATCACCATTTAGAAATGCATTTTTCACATCCATTTGATGCATTTCCCAACCATTTGCTGCAGTCATAGCAATGACTACTCTCACTGTTCCCATCTTTGCCGCTGGACTAAATGTTTCATCATAGTCCAAGCCTTGGGTTTGTGCATAACCCTTAGCTACCAATCTCGCTTTATGTCGCTCAATAGAACCATCTAACTTGCATTTCACTTTGTAAACCCATTTGCAACCAATAACATTTTTGTCTTGTGGTAATGCAACCGAATCCCATGTGTCATTTTATGAACTAATGCGTCCATCTCAACATCCATTGCCTTCTCCCATACATGCTTTCCAATAGCTTATGTATAGCATGTAGGTTCCACATGCTTCACCAAAAGGTCATATATGCATAATGCATAGCAAAATCATGATATGTCAACCTGTCTCAACAACTGGATATCTGACCCTTTGGGATCTCCGCAATGCATGCGGATCACTCTGAACACCTATCACTCTAGCATGTGGTGGCACATATCTATCCAGCCTTGCACTAGGTGTGCGTAAAACGGGTATGCCAAGTTCCTCATCCAAACTCTCTAAACTTGACAACTCATAACCTGTAATTCCAATTCCTTCAACTTTCTTTTTCCCTTTATCCACAACACTACTCCCAGTGCTCACACTCTCATGCCTCAAGCGTCCTAACCATGGACGTACAGTGCTACTCTTTGACTCTGCTCTCTGACTCTGGTGGCCCAGACATAGAAGTAGAACTAGAACTTGCTTCTTGTGGCAAGTTCACATGCACATCAGCATCAAGTGAATCAATGACACCCTCATCCTTTGCTTTGTACCAACTAGCAAGTTCATCAAACACCACATCTCGTGCGATAACCACTTGCCTAGTTTGTGGATTGTAACATTTGTATGCCTTACGATCCTGTGCATATCCAACAAACACACACTTCTTTGCCTTAGGATCCAACTTCCTCCTTCTCTCGTCAAGCACATGTACATAAGCTATGCAACCAAATACTTTGAGGTGTCCAATGTCTGGCCTAAAACCTGTAAGCCGCATCTCTGGTGTACTTCCATGTATGGCCACTGTGGGTGTCTTATTCAGTATATACACTGCAGTAGCACATGCTTCTACCCAATAATAATCTGGCATGCTCTTTTCATTGAGCATCGCCCTGGCCACTTCACAAATGACTCTATTCTTTCTCTCAACACAACACCATTTTGCTGAGGTGTATACCTACAAGTTAATTGTCTTCTTATGCCATTCTTTCTCAAGAAATGCTCAAAAGCATGGAGGTGTATTCACCACCTCCATCTGTCCTCAAACATTTTATCCAACCAACAGCCATATTGCTTCTCTGCAAAAGCTTTGAAGTCCATAAACTTTCCCAACACTTCACTTTTCTCTCTGAGAAAGTAAATCCAAGTCATTCTGCTGAAATCATCAATAAATGTCACATAATATAAGCTGCCTTTAATGGATGGGTTTTGTGCAGGACCCCATACATCGCTATGTACTATCTCAAGTGGCCTGTACTCATGTTGCCTTCTCTAGGAAATCGTAACCTCACTTGCTTTCCAAACTGGCAGGCTTCACAAACATGCATATTCCCATCATACTTGAATCTAGGCAGCCCACTAACAATGCCTCTTGCCTGCATGTTCTTTAACCTTTGTATATTCACATGTCCAATCCTCTTATGCCACATGTCAATGTCCTGTACCACATTTCGGCTTTTAGAGAACATTGCTGATTTCAACTCAGGAATCCCAATATCCAGCTTAAATAACCTACCTTCTTTCTTGCCTTTAGCAATGACTCTACAACCATTTTTGAATTCCTCAACGAAGCAACCATGCTCGTTGAAACAAACCTGTAATCCATGTTCCACCATTTGACCAACTGAGGCCAAACTTTTTGTAATAGAAGGCACATACAATACATCTAACATAGATTTTGTTTCACCATTGTGCATAACCAATGGTACACTTCCAACATGTGTAATGGCATGCTGGGTATCATCTCCTGTCTCCACATAGCCTTTCACATCCATAGGCTTCATATGCTCAAACCATTCACCATGACAAGTCATATGGTTTGATGCTCCAGAGTCCATATACCAAGTGTCATTATTTTCAGCATTTGTCATCATAGATCCCACAACATGTTTCATGGCAAACAAGTGATTTGCACTGCCATCATTACTGCTTGATGCATAATTTTCACCACCATGTTGTGCATAATGTCCACCATGTTGTGCTCTACCCCCTCTCAAATCATTTTGTTTGCAGAAACAATCACGTGCCATATGACCAAATTTCCCACAGTAATGGCATTCCACATCTTGCATAGATGTTTGTTGGCCTTGCCAACGTCCTCTACCACGAGGATTACCTCTGCCTCTCTGAGGTGTATATCCACGACCACCTCTAGCACCATACGTAGGCTGAAAATTCTGTTGTGGTGACCTGTCCTGCCATCCATAACCATTACCACGACCACGTGATGCAAATCTCCCCTGCCTCTTCTAGATCCTCTTTGTGAGTAGAAAGCCTAATTTCTGCCATTATCATCATGGCTAGTAGATGCATCATGAAAAGAATCACTGAGTTTGATTTCCTCAACAAGCAAGAGTGAAACCAACTCATCAAAGTCTGGTAAACCTGTACTCCGAACCGAGATGGATGTATCAAAAGACTTATACTCCTTGCCAAGGCCACGCAAGGTAATGTCTACCAAATCATCATCAGGCATGGGGGCATTGATTGTTGCCAATGCATCTGCATACTTCTTTATCTCTTGTACATAATCATGGATGCTCCTTCTATTCTGTTTCACATTATGAATCTATTGTCACAACTGAGACTTGCGCGACGAGCACTAGTGTCTGTATCAAATAGCTTTACCAATGTATCCCATGCATCCTTGGGATTTTCAGCATCATGTATGTGTATGAGTATGGCATCCGAAATACATATAGACAGATAATGCAACACTTTGTATGCTCTTTCTGACCATTGCTTATGAGCTATAACCTGTTTCTGTGTAGGTTGTCGGGGTAGTTCCGGCTCTGGCTTTGCACTTGTAATAAGATTCCAAAAACCTTTTCCCTTCAGAAAACTTTTAATCCTGTACTTCCATGCCTGGAAGTTCTTCCTATCCAACTTTTCACCCACAATTTGTACTGGATTATTCGACATATTTGCTCAATGCAAATGCACCTTCCGCACACGTCCAAATCTGTAAACAAGCCTTTCTCGGCTCAACCACACTCTAATGAGTGTTCCAGATACTCCAAAGTACACAACAAACTTCAATTTTGATGTAAAAAATCAAACTGTATGCATCCAAAATGAACTGGTTTACGCAGTCCAAGATACCCTGCTTTGATGCGCTTTCCAAGGCTCCAAATTGTAATGTAGTGGTTCAATCAAGTGTGGATAACTTGCATTGACACCTAAACAAGCTCAATGTTGAATATCAACACCATCCAAGGTGTGTACATACCAATTTTGTCAAACCCCCTTCTCTGGTTTGAGAAAAACCAGAAAAACCAGTAGTAGTAAAATTGCTCTAATTTCTTCAATCCTTGTCCAAATTGAGAGACCAGGCATTCATTAGCTTAGAAATGATGTCCACTAACTCCATGTAAAAGGAATTAGACCAATTGTTTAAGATGAGAGAGTAATTGATCGATTAATCACACTCTATTTCACTGAACACACTCTATTTCACTGAACACAGTAATTGATCGATTAATCACACTATATTTCACTGAGCACAGTAGACAGCCTGCTAATCAGCTCATTTCCAGCTCCATAAGGCATAATTGCTCCAACAAATCATGTAGCCTCCTTCTTGGGTTTGTGTATTAGCCAATTGCTAAGCCAATTTTGAAGTTAATCAACCAACCAAGTGGAATTTGGCCTCCACTTATCAAAAATCAATGAAAAACTGCTCTGTTTCTCTGTAGAGCTGCGCCGCCTGCTATAGAGGGGATTTGGGTTGATTTAATTGTCAATTTATCACATGTGTAGATGCCTAACACTCCAATGCAAGCGTACAATCTATCAAATGTCCGATTTTTACAAAAAACTAGGTTTAATTTCATCAAAATTTGACCTCTTTTTCTCTGTTTTGTGAGAGCTTTAAAACTAGTGATTTTCAATCACTTATACGCATCATATTTGCTCCAAAATCAGTGTAGGCTTGCACATGAGTTTCCAATACATTCATCCTTGTCACATACATGTTTCTTTGCCAGATTTGCATCTATTTCACCATACATCACCGCTTCCAAGCTCCAATGGAAAGCTTCCAAAAAACCAGAATTTTCCTTAGCTTTGGGCAATCCTAATTTGCTTTGTTTTTGCTTGAATCACCTGCAATCCGCTCAAGGGTGTTTAGTAGACCTTACCTGGTAGGCCAAGCTCTCAGATCTGATAGAAATCGGTGTGCTCCAAGCTTCACAGCTTCAATGGCAAGCTTCACAGCTTCTTCTCCCTCTTCTCTCACTCACTCATAAACCCTAATAGAGAGCACCAGCAGGGGCTCTGATACCATGTTGAAAAACAGGTAGAGGGAGAGGAGACACACACACAGGAGCAAACCCTAATAGATATTACAAACCCTAACCATAGAGGGAAGCCATCTCCCTTCTCACACAATGCATAAAACAATAATCCATAATACACAAGACACACTATGAGTTGTGTCCACACACATCTAACCCTAGCTAATGTCCACACACTATGACCAGCTGGACGCAATCATTTATGTCTCACACATGCTGCTACCTAACATGCTAGCACATAGCACAACTGGCACACACTGACATCGAGCTTGAATTTCAACAGCAATCACCATTAGGAAGGGGGATATGTTAACCACTCCGTAGGATAATATGGTTTAACTCGCCTAACCTACTGTAAGGCACTTTACCATCTTACATGTATAAACGGATGCTTATCCTTTATAAGACGAAGCTGGAACATATAAAGTAGCCTTACCATGGGCACAATTTCAATTAGAGAAAGTCTATGATGTATATAGTTTCTTAAGACTAGTAATAGAGGTCGGACCATTTTTAAGTTTAGCTGACCTAGTGTGAAAACTAGTGATTTATATATAAGTCATTTTTTAAAATAAGCAATTAGACATAAACGGATGCTTATCCTTTATAAGACGAAGCTGGAACATATAAAGTAGCCTTACCATGGGCACAATTTCAATTAGAGAAAGTCTATGATGTATATAGTTTCTTAAGACTAGTAATAGAGGTCGGACCATTTTTAAGTTTAGCTGACCTAGTGTGAAAACTAGTGATTTATATATAAGTCATTTTTTAAAATAAGCAATTAGACATAATCTTGTGAGCTCTTCTCTTCCCTCTTCTTGCTTGCTTGTATATAAGCCATTTTTTATAATAAGAAATACATAATCATTCTCTTACAATAGTTTACTTTTGTGAGCTCTTCTCTTTCTTTTTCTTGCTTGCTTGTATGCCATTGAATCTTGCTTGCTTGATGGATGCATTCTAGAAAGGTTTAATGGATGCATTCTAAATAGATATAATTGTAGGTTGTCTTTTTACATTAGCTTCCTCTTCATTCCCCACCTATTGTGAGAGAGCTATTGTGAGAGAGAACCATCGTGAAGGACTATCTCTTCTTGTCTCCATCTAGGCATAGAGAGCTCTCTATTCACCCCTTTGATAAGGATCATTCTTTGGAATACCACATACGGAAGTTACAATTTGGCAAGACGAAGGTAAGCTCTTGACTTCAACATCTCTCAAAGAAACAAAAAGAGTACACCAATCCCAACCTGATGTTGGAGAGGGAAAGAGTGAAACAAGCTCAAGATCTTTTAAGAAAGGTACATGCTATACTAGAATCCTTAAACAAGTGGTTGAGTACAAACCACTAACCTCGCTTGAGTGTATCCTAAGCCCCATTCCCCATGAAAAATTAAAAGTTAGGACACTATTTTGAAATGATGACATGAATGTTGTGCTACCTACAGTTTATAGAGAGGAGGAAAGTAGGTCTCACCATAATCTTGAATGGTGGTTGTGTGCTACTTGGAGGAGGCTTGGGGAAGCCCACCATTGGTAGTAGGCACCATAGTCTATGCTAAAATCCCACCACTAGTTTGCATGATTGGACGGGGATGAAAATAACATCTGTGTTCAAGGTTAAATATACATTTCAAGGTACATAATACACGGGAACTCGTGAAGTACGCGACCTTGAGATACAAATTGGACCTTATAAACAAAAACAAAACTTTCTAATTGCACCTTTGCATTCTAGTGACATCATTGTTATGCTTGACCACACCTCCAAGAGGGAACTCTACACATTCACCTAATGGATGAGCAATGAAACACAAACGTCATGGGGTACTTACCAATGCTTTGAGCTCGTGTCTCTTGAAGCCTCCAAGATCGCATGTATGCTCCAAACTCCAAGCTCCACCTCCACACTGTCACCGTGGAGTTGCTCACACCATCACATAGGCCAATCACACTCTCTCATACAAGCATAAACACACAAGCATGAAAGAGGCACAATGCTAGAATGCTCTCACTCCTCACTCTCTCACAAGTACAAGGGAAGAGCTCTCAATAGCACAAAGGGGATTGTGTCCTTTCATTAAGAGAAAATACCTTATATAAAATTGGCCCTTATTCACACTTGGGCATGCAAAACTTACTAACTAGGCCTTGGGTGGCCAACGTCTCATAATGTACAACCTTTATAGTGCCTCTACATGACACTTATTAATGTCCTTAATTGAGGATCAACACCTCCAAGAGGGAACTCTACACATTCACCTAATGGATGAGTAATGAAACACAAACGTCGTGGGGTACTTACCAATGCTTCGAGCTCGTGTCTCTTGAAGCCTCCAATCTCGCATGTATGCTCCAAACTCCAAGCTCCACCTCCACACTGTCACAGTGGAGTTTCTCACACCATCACATAGGCCAATCACACTCTCTCATACAAGCATAAACACACAAGCATGAAAGAGACACAATGCTAGAATGCTCTCACTCCTCACTCTCTCATAAGTATAAGGGAAGAGCTCTCAATAGCACAAAGGGGATTGTGTCCTTTCATTATGAGAAAATACCTTATATACAATTGGTCCTTATTCACACTTGGGTGCCCAAAACTTACTAACTAGGCCTTGGGTGGCCAATGTCTCATAATGTACAACCTTTATATAGTTTACATGACACTTATTAATGTGCTCAATTGAGGATCATGGTGTAAATCCAAATGGGATTAACATTCCCCCTTTCCTGAAGTAGGTTCTGTCCTCAGAAACTGTTACCGAGGTCTGAAGACCTGGTCACCGAATTCGTGGTGGCGATAGAAGTTGCGATGAGACTAAAGTTTTCTGAGTGTGCGCTGGAATGCCGAATGGGACTTCCAATACCTGGTGTCGATCATGTCTTCAAATGTTATGTGCATATAACCTAGAAGACATCTTAGACGATGATAATATAGCATTATACCTCTGTCTGGTGGCCCTTGGTTCATGTCAAACTATATATGCTGAGCCTCATAGCCATCATAAGGTTCTCTAGGTTGGTCTATCAGAACCACTAATAATTTCATGAACCTGACAACACTGGCTACAATTGTAGGATCTGGTATTTTTTGCCAAGCTCTGATCCAATTGAGCAGTTGTTGTCTTTGTGCTTGAATAGTGGCAAATGTTGCTGGGTTAAGTATTTGAAAATTGTAGCAAATATGAGAATCCCTTTCTTTTGTAGCCTGAAACTCCAGCGGTGTCCACCTCCTCTTGATAGGCATGTAGAGTGGATCCACTCGTAATGTTGAAGGCACACTCATGTAAATGCTACTATATTCTGTTACTCTTAAAAATTCCTTTCTCCATGAAGGTTGCACTCCAAAATCCTACAGCTATGGTACCTCTTCAGTCATGTGGATGGTGGTGTATCCACCTCTAGTGTGCACTGGGATGTTTCCTCCTCCATCTTCTGTAACAATAACTGATCATGAAAGTGACCAGGTGAATTTCCAACAAGTTCGAGAGATGGGGGGGGTTTTCCATCCTTGTGTGTTTTGCGACATTGGCCCATAATGTTCCCTCTCCAGCTAATGGTAGTAATTCCTCTAATTCTGGACGAGTGGCTTGGAGAGGGTACGGCACGTAATGTTGCTGCGTGGGGGTGACTACAGAATATGCCTCTGGAAGAATCTTGCTGGTAGGATCGAACGGGGTAATCTGCATCAGCGCCTTGAACATAAGCTCTGGCTTTAACATTGGATTGCCTTGTTGTATGCACTCTTCATATTCTATAGCTATCATCACAAAATCCAAAACATTATTATCAGTGTAAGGTGTAACATTATCAAACTGGAGGCAGATTATGTACCTCCTGAGGTTGCCTTGGTGGAGATGGAACAGGTGCCAATATCTCCTCGGGGGTGAGTGTTAGTGGGAAATTCTAATTCTGGTGGGGAGTAGGAGTAGTAGATGCATCTAGCTTGTGAAGAAGTAGTAGGCGTACTTGGATAGGGATCAAGAAGCCTACTGGCGATATTAGTATACACAGGGTAGGTGTTTTTGAAAAAAGAAGATGGACCCTCATTCTCACCGTGACCTGAACTAGGGGGTGGGTGGCTAGGTTTATGAGCTTGGAAAAAGGTTTGAATTTCAGGGATTTCTTCGTTATCCACATCTGGGTAATTTACGCGAGTTGCATCAAAATTATTGCTTACATTGGTAAGCATAGCTTCTAAATGCTTATGGATATTAGTATATAGCTTAAGGATGCCCACTGGGTGATATAAGGTAGACCCACAAAGATTTAAATGTTGGTGGGTATTATATACTTCTAACCACCCGTGACTGATTACCTATTGATAAGTATTAGCCACAACCTTGTAGTTGGCTGGTGTTGCTAGTATGTCATTTGGAACAAACAGGTCAAGTTTGTCGACCCTGTTGTCCAGAATTTCTGAATTTTGTAAGACACAACACCAACTACGGAGGTTGAGGACTATTGGATGCAAAAGATAAAAGAAGATATCTTGTGGGTTAGTTAATATCAGATCCCCCCTCAAAATGCCCATAATGATGGTTGGGTCAACATCTCGCTCGGTATTTTGTTTAACAAGGGTTAATTCTCCTAAACCTATATCTTTAGCTAAATTAATGTCATATTGAAGTAATGAGAGTGTTAGTGTAGACAAAAACAAGGTAAGAGTTTGAGAAGGGGCCCGAGGAGTTACTAGCAATTGTCCCAATTTTGAAGCGCACTCAAGGAGGGTATGTAAGTCATCTGTGGGCTCCGGCCTTTGACTCCTTTCCTGTGTGGTCAGTTGGCGGGCCAGTTCTTGCATGGCGGATATCAGCGTTGCTGAGCTCTATAGAAATGGCTATTTCTCTGATCATCCGTTAGCATCCAATGCTTCGAATCTTCTTGTTGCCACTTCTTGTGCACTTCTGGCAGTAGCTTCTCTTTGATCGGCTTCGGTAATTTGAAATACATGTTGTGTTGCCAATCTTTGTGCATCCTGTAATTGGTTTTCTAGTTGTGATATTGTTTCTTAGCTTCTTTGCACCGTTGTTTGATTACTGATGATTATTTCATTTGAGAGCCTTGAGTTTTTTCGCATGCGCTTTGTTAACCTGCTCTCATTCCTGTTGCAGTCCTTATACATTTTCTTGTTCTTCTTTGATGTTAGCTGTGAGGAGCTCTATTTGTTGTCGAAGCAGATCCTCAGTATGCTTTGTGCTCTCCTAGTACTCTTGCATTTCCTTGGCATGCCTAGTTGTTAGGCTTTGTGTGTGGGCTACCTCCTTTTGTATCTTCTCCTTTTCTTGCTCCAGCCTTGCATTCAAGTCAACATTCTCATTGATTTTTTGTACAATGGTTTGACTCCAAAACAAGTTATTGCTCTCCAATGCGCTGTATCTTGTTTCTTGTTCTTCTGCAACCTGTAAACTCTTTATGATTACTTCTTTATGAGTTTCCTCTGCTACCACCAAAGTATCTTTCACACTTTGTGTTTGTGCATTGGCCTCTTCTAGCTACTTCCATAGGCTGGCGTTCCTGTCGTGCAGCATGTGTGTTGTCAAGAAATGGCAACGCCATACTTATGTTCATGTTCCCAATTGTTGGTACTAGTGGCCGCACTTATTTTTGTAAGGGGATCATGGAGGAGTGTGTCGGACTTCCAAGGTATCCTGGAGGAATTGCTGAGAATCCACCTCCTTGAAAGAACCAAGATATGGCAATGGCTCATCTTGATCCAATCTTCTTTGTTTGCTTAGTATGGACGTCTTTGGGGAGTGAGGCCTCTTACTAGATTCTGCTGGCTTTTCTAATTCTTGTTGTGCAACTGATGCCTCCTAGTGTGCTGGTCCTTCCAAGGTATGATCTCTTTATGTTTGTTCTCCAGCTTCCTCTGTGTGTATATCTCCACTAGTTGTGAATCCTTGAGCGGGGAGAGGTCTTTGAATATTAGTTGTGCAGAGCTCGTTGGAGGGGAGAGCTGTTGGTGTTGTTCCTGCATAGTAGGGCTTTGTAGTTTTTCTTGGAGAGCCTCTTGGTATGTCTTGATCTCTGATGCCATAGCCGCTTCCAATTGCTGAGATTCTATGGTGACATCCACTAGTAGCCCTCTCATTCACTAGTAGCCCTCTCATCCTTTTGTTAGTCTTCTTCTTTCGATCTTTCTTTATTGACTTTATGAACTATTCTGTCTCCATTAACACTTCTTGTCCTTCATCCACCCTTCCAGTAGATTCGGTAGGTTGATTGGGGATTAGGGCTAACGACAGGTTTTCCTCTGGTTCACCTCTAGCCGTTGTGCCACATGGTTAAGTATTTGTGTTAACAAGTATGGGTTGCTGACCTTGGGTTGATGTACCTTGAGATGGGTGCCTAAACCTATACAGATGGTCATGAAGCCTTTTGCTTGAGATTGATCATGAATTACCAATCATAAATTGGCCAATGAGCAACAAGTCATCTAGCCTTTCTCTCATACTACACCTTATATGGAGATATTTGGCTATAGCAATGTAGTCTCAAAAGGATTCACATTCCTCTTGCTTGAGGTCATAGACTAGAGTGATGGGGCTTCATCTAGATCAATTAACAGATGATGAAGGCCTTTTTAAGTGGGTTTAGTGTCCTAAACTAATGGCATTCTATGACTTCAAGAAGGCAAAGATGAATAGATCTTGGTGGGGCCACCAATCCTTCCCATGGATTCACAAACTTGATTGAACTTCTCTAAGGTATTGAATGGGATCTCCATTTCCATCAAATTTGGTCATCAACTTTGAGATGTGGATTGTCGTAGTCCTACTCAGGCTTCTAGGTGCCATATGCATGGCAAAAAAACCCCTTCCTTCTTCATGGCCATGTCTTCTAAACATGTCATTTGCATATGCATAATTAGAATATTTCCTTCTTATTAGTAATAAGGAGATCATTGTCCATATCAATGAAGGACACCACCATGAACTGTTACCACAACAAAGGTCACCAAGTCGATGGAGATGCTACCAAGAAGATGAGAATGTGATAGTTTCACATGTTCATGTAAACACATAGTTGATGTGATAAGGTAAAAGCACAAAGAAACCACCAAGGATGATAAAAAATAGAGTACATACACCCATATGGGTTGTATACATAAGAAGGGATCACCAAGAGGTATATACATGATGTTGTCTCCATCTCTCACACACGAAGACCTGATGTTCTCAAAGGTTTGCAAGACCACATTTCACAAAGTTCTTTTTCCCCCCGACTAGCCTTAGGCCCAAGATCCTCCCATGGTTACATTTTTTTCATTGCCTATAGGCACATTTTAGAGACATTTTATTCGCCCATAGGTGATGCCACCGAGGAAGCACCAATGGGATTTTGAACCTAACACATCTTGTGGTCCTAGGCAAACACCTTCACCGCTTAGGCTATCACCTCATTCGCCATTTAATAAAGTTTTGAGCATATACAAAGGGGAATTCCTTTATAATGTGAGGATGATATAAAGGGGAATTCCTTTATAATGTTATGATGATACAAAGGGTAAGTCCTTTGTAATGTTAGGATAATACAAAGGGGAAGTCCTTTATAATGTTAGGAAAATACAAAGGGGAAATCCTTTATAATGTTATAACACTAAAAAGGGGAAGTCCTTTATAATATTAGGATGATATAAAGGGGGAGTCCTTTATGATGTTGGGATGATAAAAAGGGGGAGTCATTTATAATGTTAGGATAATAAAAAGGAGCTTTTGATGTTCATAAAGGGTTGAGAACATACACATAGGATTTGCCTCACACGTGAAGGAGAGCCTCTTATGGAAGAGATCAGTCTTGTGAACAGATGGTATCATGTCAGGACCAATGGGACTCTTCTAAAATTTTTAAATTAAGATATTTGGCTTGATTTTTTGTCACACCTTCATTGTGATAAAGGTGTGACAAAGGTGTCACACTTTCATTGTGATAAACTTCCACTTTAGGATGCATGAGAATCATGTTTGGTTATGACTAGGATGAGAACCACATTTATCTAGAAATGTGTGATCCAACATTAAAAGTCAACCTCCAAACTTGGAAGCTCCATCCAATCTGTGGAAGAATACTTGTTGAAACATTAGACCCAATAATTTCAAGGTCAACCATGACAAATGTTCGAACCTACCATAAGCCTTTGGAAGATGTAGAAGATCTAGAATTTATGACTTTCCTTAGCCAAAAGGCTTTTGATGCATAACTTAGTAGTTTGACCATGGAAGTTCTTCTAATGAAGCATGGAACTCGTTTTGCAATGTCACATAGCAAAGAAATTACACTACATGGAGCCAAAGAAAATACTAGGAAGTCAAGCTTGCGTGGCTATGGTTTAGAATGAAAAGGCCCCTCAAACATAAAGTAATCTTGTAGACACTACATGGAGCCAAATAAATTACACTACATGGAGCTAAATAAATTACACTACATGGAACCAAAGGGATAGTCACAACCTATTATCCAAACTTGAAGTTCTCTAGGTTAATCTAAACTTGCTCCCACCAATGAGTTAGTGAAATTGGTTGATTTACATATTGTTTGTTAACCTCTACGATTAATATGGCCTTTCCTTCTCCTAGTTTTGTAAGGTGTCATGCCAAAGAAAAGACTAGGAAGTCAAGCTTGCATAGCTATGGTTTGGAATAAAAAGGAGTCAAACATAAAGTAATCTTGTAGAAACAAGGGATAGTCATAACCTATTATCCAAATTTGAAGTTCTCTAGGTCAATCCAAACTTGCTCCCCACCAATGAATTAGTGAAATTGGTTGATTCACATACTATTTGTTAGCCTCTCGAGTTAAGATGGCCTCACCTTATCCTAGTTTTGTAAGGTGTTATGCCAAAGAAAAGACTAGGAAGTCAAGCTTGCATGGCTATGGTTTGGAATTAAAAGGACTCAAACATAAAGTAATCTTGTAGACACAAGGGATAGTCATAACCTATTATCCAAACTTGAAGTTCTATGGGTCAAACTAAACTTGCTTCCACTAATGAATTAGTGAAATTGGTTGATTCATATATTGTTTTTTAACCTCTCTGGTTAACATGGCCTCACCTTGTCCTAGTTTTGTAAGGTGTTATGCTATCTTTTTGTAACAAAGCCTATCTTTTGTAACATAGTGTTGGATCCTATATAACGACCTTAATTTATGCTTAATTGATGAATTAGGGAAATTATTTGACTTCATGTATATACTTAGGCTAAACAAGTATGATGCCATGTACTATTTTTAAGTCATGGGTGGCTAGGCAAATTTGAAATCTAGTCTCTTTTATATAAGTAATTTTGACATTAAGCAATGGAACAAGTCATTCCCTAAGCAATATAGTTTATGTGAGATTTCTTCTTCTCCTTACTCTCTTGCATGTATTGTGTTGATTTATGCTTAATATTAATGGAGGCTTGAACGAGCTAAGCACAATGATTTTATCCTTATCTTTCAACACACCTTCCTTCATCACTTCTAGAAAAACAAGACATCCTTGTAGGTGCTAGATAAGCTACATTGTCTAGAGGAAAAGAGTTTAATGGTAGAAGGTTATGTTGCTAAGTTCTGCACTCCCCAAAGTAGGGTAGAAAATGTAGATTGGCCAACTGAAGTCTTAATGGGGGGTGTTTTGTATGCAGATTGCGTAAAAAGTTAAAATTAGTTGTTGCCTCGGTGGACCTCATAGTGAGTGGTTTTGATTCATTAATGGTGGAGGTTGCCAAGCGTTTTGAATGCAATTTGAGAGAAAAGGCTCCTATTAAGAAGAGAAAGTATAAGAATTATTCAGATTCCTCGAATTGGGACAAGAAAGTGGAGAAGGACACTTCAAATGAGGACTCGAATTACGCGGAGGAGGACTTGGATTCCTTAGATTTGGATGGGGAAGTCGAGGAGGACTCGGATGTGGATTCAAATTCACGTTCAAAACACTAGAATTGGAAGAATAGAAGCTGGACAAGAAAGTCAAAGATCGATTGTTGTCAGTATTGGCAAATTTCACCAGAGGAAGTGCAAGAGGAATTGGATCTAGAGTCCGATAGGATGTCTGCTATACCAAGTGCTCCAATCAAGGTCATACCACGAGGAAAACTATAAGTTAACCCCATACTCATGTTAACGAGACTTATCGATATAATAGTCAAGTTCATCATCCATAGTGGATGCAAGTGGGCACAACCAGTAAATCCAGTGTAACAAGTGATCCCTATTGATCCATAGCAGATGCAAATAGGCACAACCAACAAATGTAGTGTAACAAGTGACTCCTATTGATCTAGTAAAGCACCGACCCACCATCATATCATCCATATGGGTGAGGTAGACTAGGGGGAATACTTGGAGGCACTTTTCAATGATATTACTACAAGGAGGCTCTGAGGTAGAGGAAGTCTGAATATCCAGTTTGGTAGTGTCATCAGCTAGAGTTACAACAAAATCAAGTGGCAGAGAGGCCATGGCAATTAATATGGTCTAGATTGAGCCATTACTAATGGAAGATAGACCACCAAAGGATGTACTGGCAGGGTCACGTGGTCTCAAGGGCCCATGATCGAAGGGAGTCAAGAAGTTCCAAGGATGAAGAAGAGGCTGTGGATTAGGGGGAATAGCGGCTTGTCCGAGACCAGGTTGCCAAGTTAGTGTAAGAAGAAGTAACCTTGCAAAAGAAGCACAAGGGGCAGTCTCAAATGATGAGCAGGTTCCTTCCTAGGCCAAGGAGGCTATAGTTTGATGGTGGATGGTTTGACTTTGCATATATAGGAAAAAGGTATGAGAAACAATTATGTTGCTATGAGTTCAAAGTGGAGGATAGAAGAATGCACAACAGTTTTAGATGGTATTAGAAGAATTCAAAGTCTGAAAAGAAAGTAGTAAGGTTGTGGAAGGCCCGAGCACTAGTACGGACCGGATGTGTGAAGGAAATGTGGTTCATCTCGCTGAAAGGAAAGTTGGCAGTACAAAAGTGGAAGTACGATGGTTCAAAAAATGGGGGGAGGATACCCTAGCACATAAAAGTAAAACAGGGGAGGATACCCTAGTCTAGAAAAATGAAGTGAAGGAGAAGCCTAGGGGTGATGATAAACCAATGCTGATTATGATTTGTCGGAATATCTTAAGGACATGAGGCTTAATATGAAATTGGCTCGAAATTGGATCAATTATTGTGCCTAGTGCCTAATTATCGAACACAGTTAATTGGAAAGCTTGTGGATACAGACCTGATTGTTGAAGTCCAACCCGGTAAGGAAAAGAATAAAGAAGAGGAAGAGGAAAGTACAACGTTTAAGGTGTAGCTAGTCATGGAGGATTTGAATGTGGCGGTTCCAGAAGTTATAGTATAGATACATGGTAAGACCATCAAGGGAGTGGTCCTTAATGGTGTGGTAGGTTAGGAGAGTGAACATTATTTCAAATGCTACCCACCCCATAGGACATTTGGAATTAAGGATCGCGAGCTGGAGCTAGCCCTATTTGAAATCAAAACAGTTGTGAAGAGTGAAACCTCTTGGTCTAATTTGAAGTACATATATCCAGATAGTAGGATGTGATTTTCTAGTAGCATTTATTATGTTAAATATGGATGAGATCTCCGGATCTTACCCAATGCTGTTAGGTATGAGAAGCAAAAATCAAGCATAACTAGGAAATTGATTAGGCTATAATTTGGAACTAAAAGAAGAAGGTCCGGGTACAGAGATATGTTGCTAGCAGTCAATCCATCCATATGTGCCAAAGGCCTAAATTGGTTAGAGGGAGGAAGAGATTCTCGTTTATAATCCAGATCTGATCTCATTGTTTGAGGTGGATGTGGCGATCTGCCACTAGCACTCCAAGCCACGACCTCTTGGACTAAGAAGCAGGTATGCTAGAAGAAATCAAGGTTCTAGTGGCAGGCGGAGGAAGCACATGAGAGGGAAATGAAGCACACTCGTTGAGTTAAGGAAGATGATCTAGAAGAGATGAATTTGGGAGATAATACGGATCCAAAGATGGTATGTGTCAATAATCAATTGGATCCATAATTTAAAAAAGAAACTCCATGAGTGATTAAAATCATATGTGGATGTGTTTGCATGGAGTTATAAAGATATGAAGGGGTTAGATCCTCAATTTTATATCAATCATAAAAGGAAGATGTTCTTCTAATCAAGATTCTAATCATCAAGTAGTAGAGATATCGAATGAACCCTAATTATGAAAAACAAGTTAAGAAAGAGATTAATAAACTCTTAAAGGTGGGATTAGTAATAGTATTGAAGAAGAACGGGAAGCTGCATGTATCTGTAGATTACAGAACATTAAATGCAGCAACTTAGATGGATCCTTTTGCCACTTTCATTTATAGATTCAATGATGGATGTTGTAGTAGGTCATGAAATGTATTCTTTCCTTGATGGCTTTAGTGGATATAGTCAAGTTCTGATGGATCTAAAGGATGCTGAGAATACATCCTTTGTGACAAAATGGGGAGCTTTTACTTCCAATGTGATGACTTTTGGGCTCAAGAATGCTCCAACAACATTTCAAAGAATGGTCTAAGAGATACTTTATGAATACTTGGTCGCTTTTATTAGAGTGTTCTTAGAGGATTTCAGCAAATTCAATGTTTTTGCTTGGAAAAATGCCGTTCTACCCGTGTAAGCCTAAATCCAGCTAAATGCACCTTTGCGTGAGCTAGTAGGGACTAGCAGAATCTTTCTGGGACGTGTAGTGTCTGCCCCATAGCCAGAATTGCAATGGATTCTAAAAAAGTGAAATTGATTAAAGCTTTTAGGACGCCTCGTAATATCAAAGAACTAGGGCTATTCTTGGGACAAATCAAATGGCATAATAAATTTTTGAGATACTTAGCAGATGTGACATATCCCAAAGAGAAAAAGGGTATCATATGATTAGATAGCATAGTGTCTCTATGATATTTGTAGAATATGTTAGTTGTTGCCCCAATTGTTCAGATTGGTCCAGACCATTCCATGTGTTTGTTGATGCATCCAACATGGCAGCTGGGAGTGTGCTCATGTGCAAGGATCTAATGATGGATGGTTATGCCTAGTGTATTATGCCAAAAGAATGTTGTCTAGAATGGAAATAAATTATTCTACTATATAGAAAGGGAAACTCTTGGGATGATTTATTCTATTAAGAAATTGTGGCATTATCTTTTGGGCCAACAAATTCACTTTTCATATAGATCATAAGCCGTGCTTTTCTTGGTGGATAATTCTAATTTAGCTAGAAAATTGGCAAGATGGATGCTGATATTGCAGGAATTTGATTCACTATTCACATCACACACTGGGTAACTAGCATGAAATGGTGGATTCCTTGTCCGAAATTGAGATTAGGGAGCCACTATAAGGGATATTGGATTAGTTATCGGATGTGGATTTGTTTCAAATATCTATTCTACTTGATTGGTATGATGGGATGCTTGTTTTCTGGCACATGGTAGTTTTCCAGAAGGAATGAATTGGGATCACTGGAAGAGATTAGCACTCCATAATAAAACATTTTTGGTGATTTTTGACAATTATATAAAATGGGTGTTGATTAGATTGTTTGCCGATGTGTGCAATCACATGAGTAGTAAAAGCAGTATTAATGGAGGCCCACCAAGGTATAAGTGGCAATGACCATTTTCTAGAGAAGTTATAGGCTAGAAAATCTTTCAAGCAAGATTATGGTTGCCCATGATGTTAAATAATGCTTGGAAGTTTTCTTGTGAATGTGATGTTTGTCAAAGACTAGGCTAGCTAAATGTAGTATTTGGATGCCTCACACTCCAATATTACCTTTGAAACCCTTTCAAAAATAGGGTCTGGATTTTGTTAGGCCATTTATAGCTCCCGCTCATTGGATTGACAGTAAGCATATTTTAGTGGTAATGGATTATTGTACCAAATGGGTAGAAGCCAAAGCTTTGAGAGATAATAAAGCCAATTCAATGGTGGCCAAATTTCTGTATGAGCCGATCATGACAAGTTTTGGATGTTTGATAGAATTGGTCATTAGTGGGGCCATTTTCTTAATGCAATAATACAAAAGTTGACACAACAACACATGATAATTCACAAGAAGTCTATTTTTCACTTTTACACATTTTTGAGATCAACTAAACAAGAAAATGAAGAATTTCTTGGAGGGCCCCAAAATGAGCTCCAAGCTATTGGCATTGCCTTTGTGATATTGATTACTCTAATGAGGCCATTATGTATTGATGAGCTCTCATATGAGCCATTGAGCAAACCCTAGAGCAATAATTTAGGGATTTTTACTTATTTTTTTTGCCATTTGGATTAATACATGATATTCATGGCCATTCCCATGCCATTTGAATAGCATATGCTGGGATTACATGTTGATGAATGCCATAATCACATGCATGTGAGGTTTTATGAGTTTGATATGATTCAAATGGATGCTCAAGCTTACTTGTACACCATGGTGAGGGCATAAGCTTGGTTGTTGGCTATTGGATGTGTTTTCTTGATTGATGGGAACTATTCTACATGGTGGAGACATGAATCAATGCTATGGAATGACATATGACATGCTTATATGAATGCTCAATATGCATGTACATGGAGGTGTTGAATGCCCATGCTTTTGAGATGCCTATGTAAAGGGCCTATGCGTGTTTTTGATTGATGTCTTTGGAGCTATATGGTGTTGGAGAGGAGCATGGGCATTATGATATTGGCATGAGTTCATGCAAACAAATTTGTAATAATAAGCGAAGCTACCGACACCTTTCAAGCATTCTACACAAATCCCACATAGACATTGTACCCACGTTTCTTTTTTTAAGAATCTTGAATGTGTGTGAGGGTACTTTTGGCATAGGTGAAGAGGCCAAAGGGGAGCATGGCTTGAATCTATCTATCCTTGAGTGCTTTGGAAAAGTGGATAGATGGAGGATTTGGTACACCGTGTAAAGACTTGGCCGCCCCAACTCTTGCCTTGAGAACCAGATTCAGTAAGAGGGTGGGAAGTTTTGGCTAGGAGATTGACGAGCACAAACCGCTTCATTGAGAACAATCAGATTGAAGATACAAAGGCAAAGAGATTCAAGTGTTGTGCAAAAGCAAGGATTATTATGCATAGTGGTCACTTGCGGCACTGATTTGGATTGAGATTTGTCAATAAATACATCAAGGTCATGTCAAAATTTGGTCAAAAATACTATGGGAAAGTGTATTCTTGATGCATTGAGAGTGGAATGTGCCTATGCAATGGGATGCAAGTTTGATGCTTACGGATGCCACTTATTTGCAGCTTTCAAAAAAGTGCAATTTAGTCGAGGGATTTTGAATTGAACTTGATTTGGATATTGGAGCTTCATCTACATTATTTGGGCTTTCCATAGAGCCCTTAACCACCCCATTCGGATCTCTCCTTAAGAAGCTACACCAGTTTCTTTACCCCAGTGGATCATATAGTCAATTTGTGAATGGAGTGTTGGTTGCAAATTTGACTATCATTGTGTTTCCCACTACCCATATATGTCACCGAAAAAATCTCAAGTCATTTGGATCATTAGGGTGTGATTGGCGGCTCAATCTAGCTCACTAGCACAAAAGTCAGAACCCTAATTCAATCAAAATGGGTTGTTGCGGCTGTTTTATGAGTGTTCATATAGCCTTTTAGTACTCCCTTGGAGCTTCGAGAAGAGCCATTGAACTTCCCTATCCATTACTATTTGGGTGGTTAATTGGCATAGGTGACTTTTACAAAAAAAAGTCAAAATAGAGAGTACTTTTCCTTTGATTGATGTCAAACCTCTCATAGAGTTGTTACTATTTGGGTGGTTAATTGGCATAGGTGACTTTTACAAAAAAAAAGTCAAAATAGAGAGTACTTTTCCTTTGATTGATGTCAAACCTCTCATAGAGTTGTTAGTATTCCTCAAGAGATTCCCATTGAGCTACAAATCATTCCATTTGGAATACTTGTTGGGTATTTACAAAATTTTCTTTTTTTCAATTGAATCACAAAACTTGAAATAGAGAATATATTCCCTTTGACTAAAGCAAAATTGATCTTATGGTTGTGTAGTACACTCTTAGCGCATTGCATAGAACCCAAGATCATTTAACTCTGACATCGCTCGAGTGGTCAAATGGCTAAATTACATTTGGTTGACTTTTTGCTAAAATCAAAGAGCATTTCCACTTTGATCGGGCATAAAGCAAGTTGAAATTTGGCAAGTGCATCTCAAGTTCTTTCCAACAAGCCTTAATTCACTTGATTCCAGTATTTCTATCATACGGTGTACCATTTGAGAAGCCATGGAGGATTATGATTCTTATGATGATGAAAGCTATGACTATGAGGGTGATTGCTATAACATTGACAATGGTAGTTGTACCAATGAATATGAAGATTGCATGGGTTCCGACATTGAGGATTACACTCTCAATGGGGATGTTGGCAATCTTGAAGACTCTACATGCATGGATAGTGACAATGAAGATGTAGGCCATTGATGGCAAGGTTTTGATGCTTAGGCCTATGATGGCAAGGTTTTGATGCTTAGGCCTATGATGGCCAAGGTGATGTAGATTATGTTATGACCCTCAAGGGCATATGGAAAATGTGTATTTTGATGACTACGCCTATGATGAGTATGCTAGTTATGATTCTCTCATGAGGTCACTTATGGCAATGAGGATTTGGTTAGTGAAAGTGAAGACGAATCCCAACTCAACACCTATGAGGGTAACAATGGTTGTGATCTTGTGGACACATGTGATGAGGGTGATTATGAAGACGACGACGAGGGTTTTGATGCAAAGAAAGCAAGAGCCAATGGTTTTAATGACTTTCAGAGCAAGAGGCATTAGTTTTGATGCAATGCAAGCAAGAGCAAATGGTTTTGATGCTATGCAAGCAAGAGGCATTGGTTTGGATGCAATGCAAGTAAGTAGCAATACTGCCTTTGTTAAGAATCAAAACACTTGATTTGAGCCTTCTAAAGTTGTTATTATGCAAAGATTGGACTCAACCTTGGATAATGTAATGAAGTCTCTTGACATAGTCAAGGTGAGTTTTTCAAACAATGGGAGAATCAACTACATTCTTTACCTTGGCCTATCAATGATTCATATGGTCAAATGCCTTCTTCTTCTTCACAAGATGTGGATGGAGGAAAGCAATGTGAAACGTTCTATGGTGGAGCTACTATAAGTGAAGGCAAGATAAGGACGATCAATGTGTGTGAATTGTTGGTACCATATCTTGGTTTACGTCTTGCTTTGAGCAAGGATGGAAGAGCTATTATGCACTCAATTTTGCAAAAGGTTGTCTCTACAAAGGACAAACGAGGATATCCATTCACTCTTGCATTTGGTCAATGCATGGATTATGACTATATCAGATTTTAATATTTTTGGATAGAAAAATATCTCATCTTATTAAAATAAGTTCCCCTGAAATGGAAATTCAAAAAGATTTTCAGAAGGTGCATTAGAAATTAAGTATAATCTGTTCAAGAGGCATTATCCTAAGGGTGAAGATTTTTTCGAAATTTTAAATTAAGGTTCCTATGGACCAACAGGATTCATCCAAAGGTAGGGAGGAGATAAATGAAGAAATAAAAGAAAAAGCCCCCAAAAATGAGTAAATACTCACATAAGATGAAGAGTTGACTAAGGACAAGGTTAATAGTTAAAAGGGGAGATATTTAGAAGCAATGATGCATTTTTGACACCTCTGCATGGGGATTTCCCTCTCATGAATGAGGCGCCTACTTCACATGTGCAATTGAGTTTTAAATCTTCAAAAATTGTGATATTTTTATCTCTCCTCTCTCTTGAACCAAACCAAATCAAAAAGGAACCAAACCAAATCAAAAAGGAACCAAACTAGGTCCAAATCTAGTCCAAATTCAACCAAACTGAAATCTAGAAAATTCTAGAAATCAGTTGGTCTTGGTTAGAGCCTCCCTCTCCTATAAATAGAATATGAGTCCTTTGAAAAAAATAGGTGAATTTTACTATACTAGAATTATGCTGAAATAATGCTAATTTTTACTATTCTCTAAAATTCTCTCCAAATTGAAGAAATTGGAGCTTCCCTCTTTCTTCAATCCCCATTGGTGGCTCCATCAACATACTAAAATAATTGATTGGTTGGGGGCCTCTACCGTGAACAAAGAATCAAGCAATTTGTAAGGTAAATGGTGAATTTTGATCTTTTCTATAATTTCTCAAAGTTTCTCTCTTCTCAACCCCTCTCAAGCTTAAGAAGCTTAATTGGAATGGTTTTTGAATGCTATTGAAGTTAATTGATGAATGGTAGTAGAGAATTACATAAATTGATGAATGCTATTGAAATTAATTGATGAATGATAGTAAAGAACTACATAAATTTCCATTTATGCTTAATTCTAATGGTTTTTATGTAAATTCTCTCTCTCACTCAAGAAATGGTCATACTACTCATGACCTATTCTCAATCCAAATGAAGCTTTTCATAAAGCTTTTTTTTAATCCAAGATTAATCTATGCTTGAGGCCAAATTAATGGCTTTTTTCTATGCTTTTAGTTTATGTATTTCATGAATATTCATGATTCAATCCATTATGGGTTAATGATCGAATCAGGGATCATTCTAATCATTCCCTTAATGATAAGCTTTATCCTTTAAAATATTAGTTTATGTATTTCATGAATATTAATGATCCAAACAAGGATCATTCTAATCATTCCCTTAATGATAAGCTTTATCCTTTAAAATAATTGAGATTTATTAGTCATAGCAGCGGATGTGAAAAATGCATTTCTAAATGGTGATCTACAAGAAGAAGTGTATATGGCACAGCCAGAAGGTTATGTACACCCAAAGTATCCCACTCATGTATGCAGATTAAAGAAAGCATTGTATGGTTTGAAGCAAGCACCTCGTGCTTGGAGTGATAAGATGAGCAGATATCTTATCTCCCTTGGATTTCAGGTTTCTACAGCAGATTCTTCACTCTATGTGAAGAAAACAGATCATGGGATTGTTTTACTTGTCATCTATATGGATGACTTGATTATCACAGGAGATCATGGTACAGATGTGATGCATGTCAAGAAAGCATTGAGTGGGCAGTTTGACATGAAAGATTTGGGTGAATTGAGATACTTTCTTGGAATTGAAGTGATCAAAGACCATGCAGGTATATGGTTAGTGCAACACCAATATGCATTGGATATGTTGGCAAAATATGGAATGACAGGGTGTAAGCCAATGAGTATACCTTTGGAGCAGAATGTGAAGTTGCAGGCTGATTTTGGTGAAGAGTTGGATAATCCATCTATGTATAGAAAGATGGTTGAAGGCCTCATTTACATGACTATCACACGCCCGGATCTCAGTTATGCTGTGGGGCTAGTAAGCCAATTTATGCAGAGCCCTAGAAAACCTCATTTGGATGTAGTGAGACGCATTATGCGATATGTAAAGACTACTGCACATTATGGTCTTCTTTATGAGAATGGTAAAGGCTTGGATATACATGGCTACACAGATGCTGATTGGGCAGGTAGCTCATATGACAGGAGGTCTACTAGTAGTTATGCCTTTACACTTGGAAGTGCCGTGGTGAGTTGGAGTAGGAAGCAACCTACTGTTGCTTTATCTAGTACAGAGGCTGAATACATTGGTGCAGCCATTGCTACTTGTTGTGAAGGAATATAATTAAAGAATCTCTTGGCTAATTTGGGTGAGCCTATTGATGGCAAAGTTGTCATTCATTATGACAACATGAGCATCATACAATTGGCCAAGAATCCAGTGTTTCATGCGCGGACCAAACACATAGAGGTCCATTATCACTTTGTCAGAGAGAAGGTGCTGGATGGTACAGTGGATCTATAGTATGTGAAGACTGAAGAACAGGTGGCCGACATCTTTACAAAGCCACTTAGCAGGGAGAAGTTTGAGTACTTCCGTACATGTTGGGAGTACGTGGGATGAGCTTGAGGGGGAGTGTTGAGAGCTTTGATAGCCCAAGCTCATCTACATCTTCATCTATGGCAGTACATCATGAGCGTGAGAGGGGCTATTGAGATTCAAGCTTGATGTCAGTGTGTGCCAGCTGTGCTATGTGCTGGCATGTTAGGTAGCAGCATGTGTGAGACATAAATGACCGCGTCTAGCTGGTCATAGTGTGTGGACATTAGCTAGGGTTAGATGTGTGTGGACACAACTCATAGTGTGTCTTGTGTATTATGGATTATTGCTTTATGCATTGTGTAAGAAGGGAGATGGCTTCCCTCTATGGTTAGGGTTTATAATATCTATTAGGGTTTGCTCCTGTATGTGTGTCTCCTCTCCCTCTACCTGTTTTTCAACAATTGTGTCCTCGTATCACACCTAAGTCAATGAACTAAGTTGATTGTGAGGTCCCTTTTGAGGTGGAAGGTGTGGATGGTCCATGATACATGATGAGGTTCAGTGGTATAGTTTAGAACCAATTCACAACTAGATGTAGGACAAAGTGGTGGGAAGCTTTGAGTAGTCCTAATCGCAGCACCTTGACAAGGTGGCATGGAAAGTAATAGGCAATGTAGAGATCCTTGATTCTAGGCCTCTGTGGTTGTGGACCGTTCAATATGAGGTGGTTGGTAGAGGTAGTTTTCACCCTGGTGGAATGAGTGAAAGTTTCACCATGTAATGATTCACGTGGGTAGATGGTAGTCTGGATCTTCATGGCACGACATAAGAGTATGTCTCGATTTCACAGCGTGATGTCTAGAGGTTGGGATTCTTTGTGCCAAATACGTCGGCTAGGGTGGTTGTGTTGGTAATGAAGTAGAGGCAAAGTACATGGAAGCTCAGTGGAGGTACCTGTCTAGTCGAGGGTTCTCCACACAATGGATTGTACCATGTCAAGCTTGTGCCTGCATGGTCTCCCCATCCACAGATGTACCTAGAGGATTAGCTGCACGTGATGTGCATCGGGAATGGGTGGAAGGTGTGTCCCCCTTTTTGTGTGCTCCTCTAACTCAATAACCGCTTTCTTAAACTCTCTTTGTTTCTTTCTTTAACATTTACTTTGACATTTGTTTTCTGTGGGGAACTCAAGATTATTGCATTATTTGAGGCATGGCATCAGCGGACTTTGCACATGGATGTGCCCATATTTTCAATGCATCTAGGTAGGCTCTAGGGATTTGACGTTGTCAATGAGCACTTGGGAGAGAGGCAGTGTGGATCAAATGGGTGATGTGGTGGAAGATAAGGCCATTGTACTGATTTGAGGAAGGTGTAGGTGATGGGTCATACCATGGGTGAGGCTTACGCCCTGGCCGCCTGCCATGGTGTCCTTATCTAGAGATATACCTAGATAGCTATCAATGATGAAGCTTCATGTAGGTGCATGACAGAACAGTGCCTATGTGTCTATTACATAGAGAGCCCATAGCTTCTTTCAATGAAATCTTAAACACTTTTCTTTTACACTTATCATTCTACTTTCTTTCAATCTTACACATGGTTTGAGATAGGGGATTGGTTATTGATGTGTAACAAGGCTGTCTGATAAGACATGTGTGAATGAGTTTGGGTTATCCATGACAATGAAAGAATTTAGGACACCCATTTTGAAGGTACATTAGTAATAAATTGCAAACTATGGGTGGCTTTGCTATGCATGGTTGAATGGATCTAGGTGCTTCTTGAGCCTCTTTTTGAAACATTGGTGGGTGGCTATTTGGCCTACTTTCTTGGAGCATGGTGGTGTTAGCAAAAACAAGGGAAGTGTTACAAAGCTTTCGCCTGCATTGGATGCCAAACTTGGCCATGCGTGTTGCTTTGACCTTTTGAGCATCTTTACCATGCTTGCATGAATGTGGGCAAGTTTTGCGCCTTGGAGGGAGATGCACAGTGTGGTTGAATGAATCATCACTTTGGGTATCATTGGGTAATGAATGTCTTGGCCACTTCATGCATTTTATCTCTTATTATATCTTTTGACATTGTTTGGAGTTTTCTTCTTGCTCTAATAATCTTTCTCTATGTGGCCTAGCTTGCCACAAAAGTTGCATTTCACTTTGGCTCTTGGTGCCTTCTCCTTGTCCAGTGATGATCCATCTCCTTTGACTTTAAGTATCTTTTCTTCTTTGATCACAATGCCAATGAAAGTCGGGTCGGGTAGGTTCTTCAAGGTAGCCACCAATAGGTTCTTCAAGGTACAGGTTGAATGCTTTCAATGTCATGCTTTTGAGAGAAGGATTACTTAGATGGCATTCTCTTTCCACTGGAGACCCAACACATGCAAGTGTTGATAATCATGGATCTAGCTCTCCTAATAACAAAATCACTTTCTAATTAGACACTAATCTAAACTAATTAAACACAATTAATCTAAGGTGGATGGAGCCTAAGAGTGCTCCTGATGAGTGAGTAGTGCTAATGAACTCAAGTATAACTAGGTTACAAGATTGAAACTTGTACTCATAGAGAGACTTGAGATTTGTGCAAGTGCTTGCTATTCATTTTGCTTGAAATGTCCCCCCTTTATATGAGGAGAGTACAATTTGGCTTTTCTCTTGCATGTGGGATAATTCTCATTCTCTCATGTGGCTTCATGCTAGAGATGGATCATCACTGGAGACCCAACACATGCAAGTGTTGATAATCATGGATCTAGCTCTCCTAATAACAAAATCACTTTCTAATTAGACACTAATCTAAACTAATTAAAAACAATTAATCTAAGGTGGATGGAGCCTAAGAGTGCTCCTGATGAGTGAGTAGTGCTAATGAACTCAAGTATAACTAGGTTACAAGATTGAAACTTGTACTCATAGAGAGACTTGAGATTTGTGCAAGTGCTTGCTATTCATTTTGCTTGAAATGTCCCCCCTTTATATGAGGAGAGTACAATTTGGCTTTTCTCTTGCATGTGGGATAATTCTCATTCTCTCATGTGGCTTCATGCTAGACTTTGCTCTTGCTTGGCTTACTCAACTCACTCCCTATCTTTTCCTTCTACTCTTTGGCACCACATTTCTCAACAGCCCCCTTGGTACAATTTTCTTAGGCTACTGCAAAGTGGTTAGATGCAATTTTTATATCATATTTTCACCCCCCCCCCTCATTTCTAATTTGGCTGGGTAACTAAGAGGCTCTTTGGCTTGGTTACTCTCTAGCTCAGAGGTTACTTTTAGGTTGATTTTCACTTCCCTAGGGGGCTACTTTGGCTACTCTCTGGTGTTTGAGTGTTTTACATTTTCATATCAATTTGCCTACTCATAATTTGCTAGCTTTTACAACATATGATTTTGGTAAGGGTAGTGGTTTTGGTAACTCCTTCTTCACTTTGTTGAATGCTTCGTGGCTCTGGGTCTTTAACAAATCCTTTGATGAAGATTAGCTGCACTTTTCTGTTTATGGTTTGCACGCATACACTTGTATATTCAAATGGTTGTGGCATTTTCACACGTGTTGCATTTTTGTCTTTCACACAAACTAGCGTGCTCATTTGGCCACTTACAATGATTTTCCAAATTTTTGGTCTGAAACCTTGTTGTTGATGCATAATGTCATTCGTGATGTCTAATCCCATGGTGTAATCATACATGATGCACATGTAAGTTTTACCTCAAGGACCATAAGGTCATCGCCTAAGTGAACCACCTCTAATGGAGGGTAAGGTTTAGTGATATTTTTTATTTTTATCCTTTTAAAGAAAATTATTTTTATTTTGTGTGGTTGTCGGCTGCTACGTTGGCCTTCAATCTGCGCAGGAGCTGTTTCTCTACTTATCTCTGCAGGTTGTCGGCGATGGTGTTCTCGCTATGCTGCCTTCTTCTCTCTAGTGTCGGCCCGATCTGTTGCTACAGCCGCAACCGTCAGTTCTGCTGCTACACTGATGCCACATGCCTATACCTGCTTGTTCCAAAACTAAGTGCAGCTAGGTCAGCATGCTTGGTGTGCCAGTACTGGGCTTTCACAGGCAAGGACGTCTCTCTAGTTGCTGTTATTGATGCTTTCGGAGGCCTACGCTCATGCTCTACACTACTACAGAGGCAGTCTGCTCGTGGTTTTCTTTTATGTGTTGCTCTTCTCTTCTTTTCTTGCTATGCGGTGGCACTGCTGGTCTACTCGCTTGCTCGTGCTGGTCTACTCGCTTGCTCTTGCTGCCGGTTTGAGCTGAGCGATTGACGATGGCGATTTGTTACTTCTTCCGTGTCGCCTGCTGACTTGCTCCCCACTTCCTGCTGCCACACGCTACTGTATTTATTTTGCTACTGCTGGAGCTGCTGGCTAAGGTGCGCAATAGTAGTCGCGAGACTGCCAGTTGTGACTTGGTGATGATTCCTCGTTGTTGTTGTTGCCAATGGTAAACTCCTCGCTAGTGTCTGCAATGGAATGAAGCTTCAATGCCAAGCTTCTCTCACAATGTTCTCTATGGTGGCATTCTTTTCTTGGAACCTCGTGAATGGGTTCGTTTGAAGAGGCATATCTGATCTCCTTCTCTCTCTATTTGTTGTGCACCTACTAGGAGAGACCACTCACTAGCCAACTTCAATGCTGTTTGTTGGTTGTCTTCTTTCAAATCTCTCTCTCACTAATGCTTTACTAAATATTACGAGCAAGTCTCTCTCGTGAATGGGTTGTTTGAAGAGGCATGTCTTATCTCCTTCTCTCTCTATTTGTTGTGCGCCTACTAGGAGAGACCACTCACTAGCCAACTTCAATACTGGTTGGTTGTCTTCTTGCAAGTCTCCCTCACTAATGCTCTACTAAAGATTAGGAGAAAATCCTAAATAGAAAGCACTTTTTAAAAAAAAAATCTAATCTCTTCCTAATTATTCATAAATAATGAGATAAATGTTAATCCTCTTAAACCTAATCGTTTGCTATTAAGCTAAACCTAAGCTCTGATACCATGTTGATAATCATGGATCTCGCTTCTCTAATGACAAAATCACTTCCTAATTAGACACTAATTTAAAATAATTAAACATGATTTATCTTAGGTGGATGGAGCCTAAGAGTGCTCATGATGAGTGTGTAGTGCTAATCAACTCAATTATAATTAGGTTACAAGATTGAAGCTTGTACTCATAGAGAGACCTGAGATTCGTGCAAGTGCTTGCTATTCAGTTCTTGAAATGTCCCCCTTTTATATGAGGAGAGTACAATTTGGCTTTTCTCTTGCATGTGGGATAATTCTCATTGGCTTCATGCTAGACTTTGCTCTTGTTTGGCTTACTCAACTCACTCCCTATCTCTTCCTTGTGCTCTTTGGCACATCATTTCTCAACAGCAAGTTGGTGTATAACACTTTTCATTTTATTTAAATTTTGTTGTTGTGCTCACTCTCTTTGATGTTCAACCCAAAAAATTGAATTTTTAGACTTATTTTGGAGTTCTTTTGTTTGGCACCAAATAGCTTCTCTAGTTCATCCCATGATCCTTTAGAGTTATCTTCAATGTGATGGATAAAACTATCACCTAGTCGTGATGCAATGATGACTAATCATCAATGATTATTATTTGTGCTCAACAAATCAATGTACGCATCCTCTATAGCATATATGTTGAACCTATGAACAATTTTCTTGAGAATATGATGAGAAAATTGAAATTTTTACTTCCTCCTAGTAGCTAGAAATCGTCACCAATTGTTGCTCTCTTTTGAAGTTCTTGATTTGATCAATAATTCTCTCCTTTGATGTGTTGTAGCTCCTTGAGATGTTGTACTAGCTCTCCAAGTTGTCCCTTCTTAAAGAGAATGAACCAAAAAACCTTCATTCTTGATGATTTTGGAGCTTGGCAAAACAGGAAAAAAATTGCTTTAAATCTAATTAAGAAAACTAATCATTTTGTTAAGCTAACCTATCCTAGGGTGCATAGATATTTAAGCTATGATGAGTGCCTCTGAATACTAATCATTTTGCCAATCTAACATATCCTAGGGTGCATAGCTACCCAAGCTATGATGAGTGCCTTTGATTACGAACTTGAGATTTAGCATGCTACAAAAATTAACTTTAATGACAATACAAATGATAAAAATGAAGCATAATGACAAGGCAAGAGGTTTAGCTCAAAAGCTCATATATTTGCTCCATTAGAGAAGGAGTGCCTTTTTATAAGCTTGAGTACATCTCCATTAGCCAATCATGGTCCATAAGCTTCATTAAGCTCTTTCTAGGCTTGAGTACATCTCCATTAGCCATTAATCATGGTCCATAAGCTTGATTAAGCTCACCCTATCCTTTTTTTCTAGATTTGAGCACCATCTCCCTTGAAGTGAGCACTAACTTGGCTTCTATTCCCTGTAAGATTCCTCCCCAGCCTCTCAAGATGTCCAGCATCTTCCCGTGTAATTAAATCCCTCTTCAGAAATATAAAAGATCTTGTTCTAACTGTTTTAACTTAGAGAGAGAAAATATTCTAGAGAGAGAATATTCATATTTTTAATATTTTTGGATAGAAAAATATCTCATCTTATTAAAATAAGTTCCCTTGAAACGGAAATTCAAAAAGATTTTCAGAAGGTGCATTAGAAATTAAGTATAATCTGTTCAAGAGGCATTATCCTAATGGTGAAGATTTTTTCGAAATTTTAAATTAAGGTTTCATGGACTAATAAGATTCATCCAAATGTAGGGAGGAGATAAATGAAGAAATAAAAGAAAAAGCCCCCAAAAATGAGTAAATACTCACATAAGATGAAGAGTTGACTAAGGACAATGTTAATAGTTAAAAAGGGGAGATATTTAGAAGCAATGATGCATTTTTGACACCTCTGCATGGGGATTTCCCCCTCATGAATGAGGCGCCTACTTCACATGTGCAATTGAGTTTTAAATCTTCAAAAATTGTGATATTTTTATCTCTCCTCTCTCTTGAACCAAACCAAATAAAAAAGAAACCAAACCGAATCAAAAAGGAACCAAACTAGGTCCGAATCAAAAAGGAACCAAACTAGGTCCAAATCTAGTCCAAATTCAACCAAACTAGGTCCAAATCTAGTCCAAATTCAACCAAACTGAAATCTGGAAAATTCTAGAAATCAGTTGGTCTTGGTTAGAGCCTCTGTTACGTGACGAGTGGTGATCAATGCAAGGATGCAACACAAAGATGCAAGCAGGAAAACAAGAGACTTGACATTCTTATTTAGGGCTCTTGTAAAGAGCCCTAAACAAGAGACTTGACATTCTTGTTTAGGGCTCTACAACTTGGAACTCTTGTAAAGAGTTTCAAGTTGTAGATGAGTGTGGGAGTGGGCTTAAGAATAATCCCACATGGGAAGTTTTGGGAGTTTTAGGAGTTTTAGTATAAAAAGTGGCTCATTTGAGAGCTTAGGGACACATTGGGCTACACTCATGTTTGAGCTCTCTTGAGACTAGCTCTCCCTCTTTTTCATAGAGGGAGAGTTTTAGTATAAAAAGTGGCTCATTTGAGAGCTTAGGGACACATTGGGCTACACTCATGTTTGAGCTCTCTTGAGACTAGCTCTCCCTCTTTTTCATAGAGGTGCAAGCTCTTCTCTCTCTCCATCTACACTATTGTATGAGCAATGCTCTTTTTAATTCAATGCAATGAGATGATGATTGTCTCTCTTCTCATCTCTATTTCTCTAGTATGCATGCTTCTTTGTGGATGCTTGTAGATTCTCTATTAGGCTTTGTGTGGTAGTAGTGGATTCAAGCTTAAGCTTATCCATAGCTTGTAGCTTATCCATGGGCAAGGCATTGCTTGAGTAGTGATTGAACAGTGCCTATGTGTTTATTACATAGAGAGCCCATAGCTTCTTTCAATGAAAACTTAAACACTTTTCTTTGACACTTATCATTCTACTTTCTTTCAATCTTACACATGGTTTGAGATAGGGGATTGGTTATTGATGTGTGTAACGAGGCTGTCTGATAAGACATGTGTGAATGAGGTTGGGCTATCCATGACAATGAAAGAATTTAGGACACCCATTTTGAAGGTACATTAGTAATAAATTGCAAACTATGGGTGGCTTTGCCATGCATGGTTGAATGGATCTAGGTGCTTCTTGAGCCTCTTTTTGAAACATTGGTGGCTATTTGGCCTACTTTCTTGGAGCATGGTGGTGTTAGCAAAAACAAGGGAAGTGTTACAAAGCTTTCGCCTGCATTGGATGCCAAACTTGGCCATGCGGTGTTGCTTTGACCTTTTGAGCATCTTTACCATGCTTGCATGAATGTGGGCAAGTTTTGCACAGTGTGGTTGAATGAATCGTCACTTTGGGTATCATTGGGCAATGAATGTCTTGGCCACTTCATGCATTTTATCTCTTGTTATATCTTTTGACATTGTTTGGAGTCTTCTTCATGCTCTAATAATCTTTCTCTATGTGGCCTAGCTTGCCACAAAAGTTGCATTTCACTTTGGCTCTTGGTGCCTTCTCCTTGTCCAGTGATGATCCATCTCCTTTGACTTTAAGTATCTTTTCTTCTTTGATCACAATGCCAATGAAAGTTAGGTCGGGTAGGTTCTTCAAGGTAGCCACCAATAGGTTCTTCAAGGTACAGGTTGAATGCTTTCAATGTCATGCTCTTGAGAGAAGGATTACTATGGCATTCTCTTTCCACTGGAGACCCAACACATGCAAGTGTTGATAATCATGGATCTAGCTCTCCTAATAACAAAATCACTTCCTAATTAGACACTAATCTAAACTAATTAAACACAATTAATCTAAGGTGGATGGAGCCTAAGAGTGCTCCTGCTGATGAGTGAGTAGTGCTAATGAACTCAACTATAACTAGGTTACAAGATTGAAACTTGTACTCATAGAGAGACTTGAGATTTGTGCAAGTGCTTGCTATTCATTGCTTGAAATGTCCCCCTTTTATATGAGGAGAGTACAATTTGGCTTTTCTCTTGCATGTGGGATAATTCTCATTCTCTCATGTGGCTTCATGCTAGACTTTGCTCTTGCTTGGCTTACTCAACTCACTCCCTATCTTTTCCTTGTACTCTTTGGCACCACATTTCTCAACTACAATTTTCTTAGGCTACTGCAAAGTGGTTAGATGCAATTTTTATATCATATTTTCACCCCTCCTCCCCTCATTTCTAATTTGGTTGGATAACTCAGAGGCTCTTTGGCTTGGTTACTCTCTAGCTCAGAGGTTACTTTTAGGTTGATTTTCACTTCCCTAGGGGGCTACTTTGGCTACTCTCTGGTGTTTGAGTGTTTTACATTTTCATATCAATTTGCCTACTCATAATTTGCTAGCTTTTATAACATATGATTTTGGTTAGGGTAGTGGTTTTGGTAACTCCTTCTTCACTTTCTTGAATGCTTCCTGGCTCTGGGTCTTTAACAAATCCTTTGATGAAGATTTGATGCACTTTTCTGTTTATGGTTTGCACGCATACACTTGTATATTCAAATGGTTGTGGTATTTTCACACGTGTTGCATTTTTGTCTTTCACACAAACTAGCGTGCTCATTTGGCCACTTACAATGATTTTCCAAATTTTTGGTCTGAAACCTTGTTGATGCATAGTGTCATTCGTGATGTCTAATCCCATGGTGTAATCATACATGATGCACATGTAAGTTTTACCTCAAGGACCATAAGGTCATCGCCTAAGTGAACCACCTCTAATGGAGGATAAGGTTTAGTGATATTTTTTATTTTTATCCTTTTAAAGAAAATTATTTTTATTTGGTGTGGTTGTCGGCTGCTACGTTGGCCTTCAATCTGCGCAGGAGCTGTTTCTCTACTTATCTCTGCAGGTTGTCGGCGATGGTGTTATCGCTATGCTGCCTTCTTCTCTCTAGTGTCGGCCCGATCTGTTGCTACAGCCGCAACCGTCAGTTCTGTTGCTACACTGATGCCACCTGCCTATACCTGCTTGTTCCAAAACAAAGTGCAGCTAGGTCAGCATGCTTGGTGTGCCAGTGCTGGGCTTTCACAGGCAAGGACGTCTCTCTGTTTGCTGTTATTGATGCTTTCTGAGGCCTACGCTCATGCTCTACACTACTACAGAGGCAGTCTGCTCGTGGTTTTCTTTTATGTGTTGCTCTTCTCTTCTTTTCTTGCTATGCGGTGGCACTGCTGGTCTACTCGCTTGCTCGTGCTGGTCTACTCGCTTGCTCTTGCTGCCGGTTTGAGCTGAGCGATTGACGATGGCGATTTGTTACTTCTTCCGTGTCGCCTGCTGACTTGCTCCCCACTTCCTGCTGCCACACGCTACTGTATTTATTTTGCTACTGCTGGAGCTGGCTAAGGTGCGCAATAGTAGTCGCGAGACTGCCAGTTGTGACTTGGTGATGATTCCTCGTTGTTGTCTGCAATGGAATGAAGCTTCAATGCCAAGCTTCTCTTACAATGTTCTCTATGGTGGCATTCTTTTCTTGGAACCTCGTGAATGCGTTCGTTTGAAGAGGCATATCTGATCTCCTTCTCTCTCTATTTGTTGTGCACCTACTAGGAGAGACCACTCACTAGTCAACTTCAATGCTGTTTGGTTGTCTTCTTTCAAATCTCTGTCTCTCACTAATGCTTTACTAAATATTACGAGCAAGCCTCTCTCGTGAATGGGTTGTTTGAAGAGGCATGTCTTATCTCCTTCTCTCTCTATTTGTTGTGCGCCTACTAGGAGAGACCACTCACTAGCCAACTTCAATACTGGTTGGTTGTCTTCGTGCAAGTCTCCCTCACTAATGCTCTACTAAAGATTAGGAGAAAATCCTAAATAGAAAGCACTTTTTTAAAAAAATCTAATCTCTTCCTAATTATTCATAAATAATGAGATAAATGTTAATCCTCTTAAACCTAATCGTTTGCTATTAAGCTAAACCTAAGCTAGGAGAGCTAAACCTAAGCTCCGATACCATGTTGATAATCATGGATCTCGCTTCCCTAATAACAAAATCACTTCCTAATTAAAAACTAATTTAAAATAATTAAACATGATTAATCTTAGGTGGATGGAGCCTAAGAGTGCTCATGATGAGTGTGTAGTGCTAATCAACTCAATTATAATTAGGTTACAAGATTGAAACTTGTACTCATAGAGAGACCTGAGATTTGTGCAAGTGCTTGCTATTCATATCTTGAAATGTCCCCCTTTTATATGAGGAGAGTACAATTTGGCTTTTCTCTTGCATGTGGGATAATTCTCATTTTCCCATGTGGCTTCATGCTAGACTTTGCTCTTGTTTGGCTTACGCAACTCACTCCCTATCTCTTCCTTGTGCTCTTTGGCACATCATTTCTCAACAGCAAGTTGTTGCATAACACTTTTCATTTTATTTAAATTTTGTTGTTGTGTTCACTCTCTTTGATGTTCAACCCAAAAAATTGAATTTTTAGGCTTATTTTGGAGTTTTTTTGTTTGGCACCAAACAGCTTCTCTAGTTCATCCCATGATCCTTTAGAGTTATCTCTTCAATGTGATGGATAAAACTATCACCTAGTCGTGATGCAATGATGACTAATCATCAATGATTATTATTTGTGCTCAACAAATCAATGTTCGCATCCTCTATAGCATATATGTTGAACCTATGAACAATTTTCTTGAGAATATGATGAGAAAATTGAAATTTTTACTTCCTCCTAGTAGCTAGAAATCATCACCAAATGTTGCTCTCTTTTGAAGTTCTTGATTTGATCAATAATTCTCTCCTTTGATGTGTTGTAGCTCCTTGAGATGTTGTACTAGCTCTCCAAGTTGTCCCTTCTTAAAGAGAATGAACCAAAAAACCTTCATTCTTGATGATTTTGGAGCTTGGCAAAAGAGGAAAAAAATTGCTTTAAATCTAATTAAGAAAACTAATCATTTTGTTAAGCTAACCTATCCTAGGGTGCATAGATATTTAAGCTATGATGAGTGCCTCTGAAAACTAATCATTTTGCCAATCTAACATATCCTAGGGTGCATAGCTACCCAAGCTATGATGAGTGCCTTTGATTACAAACTTGAGATTTAGCATGCTACAAAAATTAACTTTAATGACAATACAAATGATAAAAATGAAGCATAATGACAAGGCAAGAGTTTTAGCTCAAAAGCTCATATATTTGCTCCATTAGAGAAGGAGTGCCTTTTTATAAGCTTGAGTACATCTCCATTAGCCAATCATGGTCCATAAGCTTCATTAAGCTCTTTCTAGGCTTGAGTACATCTCCATTAGCCATTAATCATGGTCCATAAGGTTGATTAAGCTCACCCTATCCTTTTTTTCTAGATATGAGCACCATCTCCCTTGAAGTGAGCACTAACTTGGCTTCTATTCCCACTTCTTCTAGGCACCTACTTTTGGCCTCCATATGGGTTTGCTTCAACATTTGGGCTCCCTTTGACCCTTTGAACCATAGTCTATGAATTATGCAACTCATACAAATGTTTGAAGGTCACATACCACTCCCCCTTGCTCCAAATACTTACCCCACATCACTTGTTAGTTTAACGTATCTGATATTAAGTGCATGGTAAAGCTACTTTATATGTTTCAGCATCGTCTTACAAAGGATAAGTGCTTGTTTATGTGGATAAAATGGCAAGGCACCTTATGGTAGGTCGGGTGAGTGAAACCATGTTAACCTAAAGAGTAGAACAAGCATAGTTTTTTTTCTTTTTCTATTCATCGAGGTCTAGCTTGAGTGGGAGATCATCTACCATCTCACCAAGGGGGGCAACCTGAGATCTCTTATCTAGGTCACTTTTAATGGTCACGACATTATTGTCCTTGTTGACGATGACTGATCTCAGTGTTGCGCTTCCACGTGCTCTTTGATGGCTTCATCTTTTGGACCTCTGGTTCTGATCCTTTAGCCTTTTTAGCTAGGTGTTATATTAGCCTTTGGATCTTTCACCTCAGGCTTCTTATCTAGCTGCTTTGAAGTTGAAACTTGAGCTCTAGTTATTTACAGCCTTGGATGTTTCCTTGGCTACTACCCTAGTCTTGACTTAGAACCTTGTTATGGAATTAAGGGGGATTGTATGAATAAGTCCTATTTGTAACTCAACAACCTAGGGCTTGCTGAAGTGGTTGTCGAAAAGTGGCTAATTTTTCTTCCACTAGAATAATTGTCACCTTGTTGGGATAATCATCGTGAACATGTTTAAAACCACACTTGTAACATGTTCCACCATACACTTGGGTTTGTCATTGGATTTGGTAAAGGAGTTGGGGTACTTGGTGTTAGCACTTTTTTATGAGGAGTAACACGATGCAAGCCTTTGCAATGGAAGCATTGAAGAGGTGGCCTACTTGCCATGTTATTGAGTTCTCTTGCTTATTGTTATTGTACTATGGTTTTGAACCATTAGGAATTTTTTGGACCCAAAAAGGGCCTCCTAAGGACTCCTAATTTTAAGGGATTAGAGCTTAAAAAGCTAGGCTTAAGGGAGACAAAGCCTATGATGACCCCTATTTTTTGCCTTGCCACATCAGCCATACCCCCCTAGTTTCACTTTTTAAAGGGAATATTCTCATACTCTCTCTCTCTTACTTTTTGACTTTTCTCATACTCTCTCTCTTACTTTTTGAAATTTTTTATCTTCACTCTCTACAAATTGAATCTTTCTTGTCAGTTTGAAATCTCCTTTCTCATTAACTCCCACCATATCTCCCTTCCACACGAGCAAAACATTCTCGCATTTAGGTGGGTCCCAGAAAGTGAAAATTTTTTGTTTTTTATTTTTTTACATTTTGAGGTGGAAAAAACACACCCAACCAATATGTATGATGAAAATAAATTTTTTCCTCCAAAAAGCTTGTAATTCAAGGGCCACGTCAGAAGCCTATCAGGAGCCATTACATCCATAACTAACTGTTAGGTCCCCACAATCCCATAAACATAACTAACTGTCAGGAACCACTACATCCATGAGACCCTGAAATTGTGGGGATCCCAAAAAATTATTATTTTTTAATTTTTCTCATAAATGTAATTTATTGATGAAAAACTCCATGTTAGTATATTTGTATATCAAAAATATTATTTTCTACTTAGAAAAACGGATTTGTGTTAAACCTGCAACAACAACAGCAAAGTTTTAACACACACACACACACTCTCTCTCTCTCTCTCTCTCTCTCTCTCTCTCTCCCTCTGAGGATCTCTCTGCTTTAGCTTCTTCCTCTGCCTAGCTATGGAGCCTTTGCAAGCTGTGTGTGTAGCCCTTTGTGAAGCTAGAAAATGGAAGATTGATTTACATATTTGTATTCCTGAAGAGTATGGCAGCTCTAAAAAAACCCATCCTACTAATGCACAATCTGTCCAAGCTCGTAGGATAGCTAAGGAGAAAAATGTAGATCTTTGGGTTGCTGGGCATCTCTATCCAGTTGACCCTCCATTAAGAGCAAACCCTCCTTTCCGCAATTTATCATCTTGTATGCAATTTGTTGGTGAAGGAGAGCTTGGCTTGTTAGGATACTGCAGAAGATTGACTACAAGTGGAGCTTGGAAAACCCATATTCTCCAATCTCAATTGCAATCATCACAATTCAGCCTTTTACAATGTCAAGAAGGACTTAAAACATCATCAGATAAAATGAAATAGATCCTCGCAGAGAATGTGGAGAAGGATGCAAAGATTCAAAGGCTAGAGAAACTTATCAAACAACTCAAAGCAACGCCAAATGGTGCTCATGAACGCGAAAAAGACATTGGCTGGTATAGAATCTCTTGCGTTTAAAGGTGGAGCACGGAAGAAAAGGATTCGTACAACAAAGTAAGTAACATAAACTTTCATTATGCACTCAATGATTTAAACAAAATAGTCATGATTTATGTTCTGCCAGGAATTTTCTGCGAGGTGTGTGGTTCTAATAAAGAGGGATGGAAGGATTTGGTCAAAGCCATTCTGAATACCAAGGATATTCTCTCAATTATTACTGACCCTCATCATCCTAAAATACGCCAAGTTGTTGTCAGCAATGTGGTGAGCGAGATTACCACCTCCATCAATTCTTCACTAATTCAACATGCTTGTGATGCGGCTGGAATCAGCATGAAAGGGTACCAAGCAATCCGTCAGGTTGTAAAAGATGCATTTCTAAGACAAGGAATCATTGGCACTTTATTTCCGATAAAGTCAGCAGCCAATGAGCTTATCAATTTACTCCTTTTTTACAATTGCTGCATACTTTGGATTCATCTGGTGGTATGGTTTCTACCTTTGCAGGCCGTGATCCTTCCATAATTGGAATCGTATGTTGTACCACCTCGGGCGGTACCCCTTTCATTTCCTTATAGTTCCAGGGGAAACAATCATTGTATTCCTTAAGAAGAGCAATAAGCTCTACTTCCTCTGTAGAGGTCAAATCCTTGGTAATATATACGGGCCTTGCTTCTTCCCCTAATTTCGCAATATCAACCTCCTTGACTTCTACCAGGCCATCGTATGATGTCGATAGCCCTTTCTCTTTTGCCCTAGTGGGCTGTTAACCGGACCACTCTTCGATCATCAATTGTATAATTCTTGAAATGGTTAGGTACATCTGTTTTGTCCTCATTGCCTTTTTTTGTTTTTTCTATGATTTTCTTGGCCTCACGTTCTGCCTCTGCCAAAGATCCACTGAATGATAGGGATGCTCTTAGGAGAGGGAATACCACAACATTGGGTTTTTCATGGTTCCTTCTGTACTTGATGTCTCCTCCACTGACTCCCCATCCATGGTTTGTCAATCAACCATGCAGATAGAAGTCATAGGGATGTTTCCAGATTCCAAATATTGGGTCCCCTTAGGTTGCATCACATCAATTGTGGCCAACACATGCATCCAATTCTCACAGAAATAAGGGGGATGTAGTGATGCATACATCTCCGTATCCTCCTCATCCTTGGTTTCCCCCTGTGTGGACTGGCATATCTGTAGGGATGTGGTTCGCTCCGTTTGTGACCAAGTCGTTATGATCCTTTCCAGTTGTTCCTAGTCGCTCATGGAGACCGGCCTTGTCAAGGTAAGGAGCCACATTCACTTGTGTGGAGAAGTTTAAGGCACCAAGAAGTCACTTTGCAAATGATTTCTTCCCATATGCACATGTCTTATGTATAAAGCTTATGCATGTGGCTAATACATAAGCCGGATACATAGGCTTTATGCATGTCGGTAGCAACCTACGCATGCCGGTATCTTCCTATGCAACCGGCATGCATAGGTTGCTACCGGCATGCATTGGTAGCTTCCGATGCATGCCGGTAGCAACCAACGCATACCGGGAGCTTCCTATGCACGTCGATAGCATCCGACGCATGCCGGTAGCTTCCGATGCATGCCGGTAGCAACCAACGCATGCCAGTAGCTTCCGATGCATGCCGATAGCTTCCGATGCATGCTGGTAGTAACCTACGCATGGTGGTAGCTTCCGATGCATGCCGGTAGCAACCAACGCATGCCAGTAGCTTCCGATGCATGCCGATAGCTTCCGATGCATGCTGGTAGTAACCTACGCATGGTGGTAGCTTCCGATGCATGCCGGTAGCAACCTATGCATGCCGGTAGCTACCTACGCATGCGTTGCTTGATACTGGCATGCGTTGGTAGCTTCCGATGTATGTCGATATGCATGCTGGTAGCAACCTATGCATACTGGTAGCAACCTATGCATGCTAGTAGCTTCCTATGCATGCCGGTAGCAACCTATGCATGTCGATAGCTACCTACGCATGCGTTGGTTGCTACTGGCATGCGTTGGTAGCTTCCGATGCATGCCGGTACCTTCTAACGCATGTCGGTAGCAACCAACGCATGCCGGTAGCTTCCGATGCATGCCAATAGCAACCTACATATGCCGGTAGCTTCCTATGCATGCCGGTAGCTTCCAACACATGCTGGTAGCTTTCTATGCATTGGTTCCTACCGGCATGCGTAGGAAGCTATCGGCATGCGTTGGTTGCTACCAGCATGCGTATGCATCGGTAGCACCCTACGCATGCCGATAGCTTCCTACACATGCCACGGTAGCAACCTACGCATGCCAGTAGCAACCTACGCATGCCAGTAGCAACCAACGCATGCCGGTAGCAACCAACGATTAAGAGTTTTAAGTATTTATGTTTTTTCTTGGATAGATGGCAAATAACTTGAGGTGTGATGTTACACTTGAAGGAGAAGTCGATATCCCGATAATATTCATAAGTATATATTAGTCTCACATTGTATCTTATCATTTAAATAGTATATATTAGTCTCACATTGTATCTTATCATTTAATTAAAGAAGGTTATCTTAAATAACAACTTTCTAAAATGTTCACTTGTTTGTACAACTATAGCTTGAAGCAGTGGACCGCCCCCTCTACGCAAGAAGAATATGATTTTGCATTACAACGGGGTTTGCAAGCTCTATTTGATAGGGTGCAAAATGAAGGATGGATTGTTATTACTGGAGGAGATGCTTGGCAAGCATGGCAAGTAAGTACATTCCTAAACCCTAGACCTCTTTGTTTTTGCAAAATTGATTCTCACTTGTGTTAGTTTTATTGTGTTTTAGGATCATATAACTTGAAACTGTGGTGCAAACGTAGCTACCGATAGCAATGTAAATGTGAGAAGCGAAAGGGCTGGAGCCGCAAGGAACAATACCAATCGCACAACATGAGATCTATATAGCCCCTAGCTCCATAGGTTTTTATTACGCTTTATCTTATATATGAGTTTTTTGGAAACATACACTTACGTAATCTGCTAAGTATTATACTTGAATTTTGACATTCCTAAAACCATGGTTTGCAAATGTCTTTTGTTTTTGGTATTTGTAAGTTTTACATTATACTTGTTCACGATGATGTGAAGTTATGTTAGTTTTACTGTGTCTACATCATAAAAAAAAGAGCTCGGACAGACTGGGGAGTTCTGTGTAGACTCCCTAGTCTGCCCCAGTTTTTTTTTTTATTTTGCAGTACATTCGCTTCTCAGCAGTGAAACTAGCAGCGTTATTTTGCTGCCTGAGCAACGAAAAAGCGCTGCTAGTTTCACTACTGATTGAGCAACGAACCCGTTGCAACAAAAATAGCAGCGATATAGGCCTGACATCTCCGCACCCTTCTAGTTATAAAAGCGCTGCTATTTTCGCTGCTAAACCCTCATTTTGTTGTAGTGTCAAACCAACCAAAGTACCCATGCCTAAGCCTATGCTTCCCCAAAATCCTCCCCACGAACTCGGTTAGAGGAGCCATCATTGTAGAATGCTGATGCCGTGAGATTCTTAGAGAACATCCCTATGTCAAATTGGATGGAATTCAGGGTTGTTCGGCAATGTCCCTTCAAATTGGTGCAGTCATTGCATTATAAATAAAGGTCTAATGAAGAGATTGGGTGCCACAAAGAATGAAAGAAATGGAGAACAAAGACACCCACAAAATTCTATTTCTTGCATAAATTAATTATATATATATATATATATAATTACCATATTTATTATAATATACATGACGTGTAATTGTGAAGTCATGTGTAATATTATCTTACGCTAATATCTCACGCCGCCGTGATGTGGCGGCAATGGATAGGCATGTGCGAGGTCACCGCGAGTGGCCAATAAAGAACCAATGGGACGTACGAAAATTCCAATCCTGCTGTGTTTAGCGGGCGGATTATGCGAATCCGCGTCATTAGCGCCCCCACCGCTTGTAATTCTGCTTTCCTTTTGGGAGTATAGAGAACCCGTCTGATCCCGCTGTTCGTCTCTCCTTATTGTCGTGATCAAACGTTGCTAACAGTTTGATTAGAGAGGCGTGCTGTGCAGTCGACTGCTTCTGAAGATTTCATTAGTTCGGCTCCTCTCTCTCTCTGTGCTCTTGGTGAGTATTAACAACAAACCGATGCGTCTGTGTGTGTAACAACGATTTGATTGAAATGAATTGTCTTACTTGAAAAGATTGAAGAATGTATCTACGCCCTA
>NC_141081.1:42223017-42295517 GCF_041138505.1 Cibotium barometz | reverse complement strand
CTGATTAATTGTACATTTTCGCCTCTGTAGAAACTGGGCTCAGGAGTGGCATTTGCACCAATCGGTCTCCTTAAAATGTTTAACTCAGGGGGTGCCATTGTTTCACTGGACTATCAACTGCACAAAAGCAATGTGTATACTGAGTTTGAAGAGAAGCCCCTTGAGATCTTAGATTATGCTAACTACGAAGTTGAAAGAGCGGTCGGTGTACCTGTTGTTGCTACAATCAGCATGAAAATCCATGGATGCGGAGAGTTTGGAGTGTACTCATCGGTAAAGCCAAGGGAGTGCTCGGTTGACTCAGCTAAGGCTGACTTCACATACAATGCAGAAAGTGGGCTGGTGACATTTTTGGTGCCTGTTACAAAGAGTCAGCAACAAGATGTAGTCATTGAGGTCTGATGGGTAGTAATGCTTCTCTAGTTCATTCAAATCTTGCGGGGGGGGTTCACAAAAGAAGCGCCGGTAGCAGGATGATCATTATCATTCAAATCCTCTCCTTATCTAGAGAGTAGAGGTCATTAAAGAGTGCAGGCTCTTTGGACATACTAGTGTGTGGCTACTCCCACTTTGATTTGATCGTGCACAAGAAGTTATGGTGGGCACATGATTCTTTACATTAGCTTGACATGCCATTAAATGTCAAGAGTTAGGAGAGGAGTGTTGCATAGTATTCTTATTGAGAAATCTGGAGGCCACATGGCCAGAGGTAAAAGTTAATCCATTTTTTCTGGGGCTTGCCTTGGGCTCCTATTATTTGTACAAAATCCCATTTCTGGAACATGAAGAAGTTGTATAAATTCATTACATAGTTATGATCTTATTGATCAATTTGTTCCAGAGTGTGGGGAGATCCTTAGCCTAGATTTTGAAATTATTCTCCTCAAACAAGTAGTAATTTAGATGAAAGACCTTTGATTGTTTTTGCCATTGTGTAACCTTTCAAAAAAGGTACACACACAACCATTGGTTTGTAACTTTGTGCAATTGAAAAACACAGCATCCCTTAACAGACACCCAACAATAATCCGCATTTATATGGCGATGAGATACACATCTAATTACATATGAAGCTGTACTTTATAATCATTTTTTTATATTGCCAATATAGAAGAGCAAAAGACTAGTGAAACTTTAATGATGTCACTATGCCCTGCCTTGACCAATTCTGCATATATTGGGTGTCTAGATTACACAGAAAATGTTTTGTTTCTATGGAAGGGATTGTTTCCTTTGTTTATGGATTTGAGGTGCGACTTGTGTCACCTCTCCACTATACACTATGTATGGTCTTATCTTTCTTTTTTGTTCTCCACACATGTTAGAAAGGTAGTATAGAACTATTGCTTCTTGATAATAGTTGATGTTAGGTGATAGTATTCCTAACAAATATTTTTGTACAAAAGAAGTTGCCATCGTCAGACAAGCAATTGTTTCTCGCATGGACATCATCAGCAAAATTGGTAACCATAAAATGTTTATATATTGATTTTGTCAATCAACTCAAAGCAATGTAGCATTCACATCATTTTATCACACTTTATTCATGGTAGCAGTACTATTCTTTCAAAATTAGAGTGTAGAATTACCTTGTATAATTGAATGGTTCTCACACATTCTAAGATTCATGCAAATTTTCACATATGTTGCTGTATTGCCATGAATTTATAAGCTTGGAACAATATATCCTCCCTTTCAACAATTGTTCAAGTTGAAAGCTTACCTAGCTTTGTCGAAACATGTTTCATGGGGATCTTTGCCTTACTTCTCAGTTATGGGTGTGAGTCTGTCATTTGGAACCTCACTCAATTGTCATACTACAGAGCTCCATAGCCATGGGGATGTAGAGAAAGAACTTGAACCACCTTGATAGAGGTGAGAGAGGTTTCTTGCACTATGGATCAATCTCACAAGAAGTAAAAGAAGAGGGGCAGCTCATGCAAGAGAAGATTCTACAACCAATCCTATCCGAGCATGCATCCATCATGCTATGATGTAGAGATTAAAAAAACACAAGCAAGAGAGTAGGAAGAAGATGGAAGAGAGTTCACTAGTATTCTATTGCAAGGGGAATGATTGTATATTCCTTAATGTTAAAATTACTACTTTACATCCAAGTGGCTAGTGTTCACACTTGATTGGCCATGACTTAAATAGTATATTTATTAGTCCTAAGCAAGTATATATACAAAGTCATAGAATTTTCCATTTCTCGTCAAGCACAAAGTAAGATTGATTTATATTTTTGAGCGTCATCTTACAAAAGATAAACTTTCGCTATACAGAAGTGTGCCTTACAAAAGTATGAAGTAGGACGGGCAGGTGAGACCATGTTAATCGGAGTGGAAGGTGGCCACGTCCTCGTATCACCAAGCTTGGGTGTCGTCAATTCGAAGATGTGTCAATGGTCCATGAGGTGTTTAGTGATGCTACCTGGAGAGGTTAACTGCCACCGCGACAAGGGACCAATCCACAATTTGTGTTAGGACTTGTCACAAAGATAGACTTTGGATGGCCCTTTAGGTAGAATGCTTATCAAGGTGGTGTGTGGATGCTAATGCAGGGTTGGAGATATTGGTGTTGGTCGTTGAAGGGTAGCCACATCTCGTGTTGTTTGCAAGTAGCTTGGATCCTTTAAAGTACGGAAAGTTGTTGAAGGGTTCCTTGCCATTTATTTATCAAATTTGTACCAAGACCACCTTTAATTGATTGGCATGTACCTAGGGTGGGCCCGAGCTTCTTCGCAACAACATACTATGCCCATATCTTTGGTTTGTTTAAGAGATTGGGCTACCTCTCTTTGCTCGGGTGTGGTTTAACTTGAAATTTGCAAATGACAATGCAAGAGCGTTGATCCAACACACAAAATTTCCATTAGGTGGGGCATCTCTTAAATAGGTTGGAGTACATCATCATTAGCCTATGACTTGACATGCCCATCACAGATTGAGTATCTCTCATGCACTGCCACTTGGTCCAATATCTCATCTTGGAAAGGAAGGGGATAGTGATGCCTTTTCATAGCTGCATTGAGCATTGGGACTTGAAGCTTATAACAACCATAGCACAAGATGAATGTATATCCTCATCAAAAAAGGATCTTGGCACCTATGCAAAGGCAGTCAGATTGGCCACAAAGACCAATGGAAGAAGGTGAGAAAACGTGAGACTTGTATCTAGAGTAGATCAAGGTGTGTAGAAATGGATTAGAATCAACATCTTAGCATGTTAGAAAAGTAAGAAAAAGATTAACACTAATGATAATGCTAATGACAAAATGAAGCATAATGATAAGACAAGAGGCTTAGCTCAAAAGCTCATATATTTAATCTAATAGATAGAGTTCCTTTTTATAGGTTTAAGTACATCTCTATTAGTCATTAATCATGGCCCATAAGCTTGATTAAGTGCACCCTAACCTTTTCTAGATTTGAGCACCATCTCAATTGAAGTGAGTACCCACTTGGCTTCTATTCCCACTCCTTCTAGGCACCTACTTTTGGCTTCCACATAGGCTAGTCATTTACTTCATATAACTTTTTCTTGTTGATAATAGTTGATGTTAGGTGATGGTATTCCTAACAAATATCTTCTTTTTGTAAAATATAAGTCACCATTGTCGTACAAGCGATCGTTTCTTGCATGGACAATACATCAAAATTTGTAACCTTAAAATGTTTATATGCTGATTTTGTGAATCAACTCAAAGCAATGTAACATTCACATCATTTTATCACACTTTATTCATGGTAGCATTAGTCTTCTTTCAAAATAAGAGTGTAGAGTTACCTTGTAAAATTGAATGGTTGTTTCACACATTCTAAGATTCACACAGAATGTCACATATGCTGCTATAGTACTATGAATTTATAAGCTTGGAATAATTTATCCTCCGTTTTCACAATTGTTCAAGTTGAAACATGTGTCATTGGGAGTTTGCCTTACTTCTTCGTTCTTATGGGTGTGATCCATCGTCTGGAACTTCACTCCATTGTCACACTAGAGAGTACCATAGCCATGGGGGTGTAGAGAAAGAGCTTGAACCACCTTGATAGAGGTGAGAAAAAGGTTTCCTGCACTATGGATTAATCTCACAAGAAGTAAAAGAAGAGGGGAAGCTCATGCAAGAGAGATTCTACAACCAATCTTATCCGAGCATGCATCCATCAAGCTATGATGTAAGGATTAAAAAAATGTAAGGATTAAATAAAAACACAAGCAAGAGAGTAGGAAGAAGAGGGAAGAGAGTTCACTAGTATTCTATTGCAAGGGGAATGATTGTGTATTGCGTGATGTTAAAATTACAACTTTACATCCAAGTGGCTAGTGTTCACACTTGATTGACCATGGCTTAAAATAGTATATTTATTAGTCCTAAGCAAGTATATATACAAAGTCATAGACTTTCCCATTTCTCGTTAAGCACAAAGTAAGATTGATTTATGTTTTCTAGCATCATCTTACAAAAGATAAGATTCCGCTATACAAAAAAGTATGCCTTACAAAAGAAAGAAAGTAGGATGGGAAGGTGAGACCATGTAAATTGGATTGGAAGGTGACCACGTCCCCACATCACCAAGCTTGGGTGTCGCTGATTTGAAGATGTGTCGATGGTCCATAAAGTGTTCCGTCGTGATGCTACCTTGAGAGGCTAAGTGCCACCACTGATAAGGGACCAATCCACAACCTATGTCAGCTTGTCACAAAGATAGACTTTGGATGGCTCTTTAGGTAGAACTCTTGTCAAGGTGGTGTGTGAATGATGGTAATGCAGGGTTGGAGATATTGGTGTTAGTCGTTGAAGTGTAGCCACATCTCTCTTGTTTGCAAGTATGGATCCTTTGAAGTAAGGAAAGTTGTTGAAGGATTCCTTGCCATTTATTCACAAATTTGTACCAAGACCACCTTTAATTGATTGGCATGTACCTAGGGTGGGCCTGAGCTTCTTCGCAGAGCAACCCTTTTGTGGCCATATCATTGGTTTGTTTAAGATATTAGGCTACATCTCTTTGCTCGGGTGGTTTAACTTGAAATTTGCAAGTTGGAAGTGATTAGGATGGATAGTGGTGGAAAAGGTTCAACATTTTGGCATGATATAAGTAGAGAAAATAATAAATACTAATGACAAGATAATGACAATGCAAGAGTGTTGATCCCAACACACAAAATTTCCATTAGGTGTGGCATCTTTAAATAGGTTGGAGTACACCATCATTAGCCAATGACTTGAGACTTGTATCTAGAGTAGATTAGGGTGTGCAAAAATGGATGCGTTAAAGCATGGTTAGGTGGTACCACTTTTCTACTTTCCAGTAGAAAAAAGATGACTGGTTTTAGGGTTCCTATCATGATTTTGAATTCTAAATAACATTCTTCAAAGTACTTTTACGTACAAGAATCTTAGAAAGTAGTACTAGTATTTTCTAAATCTACCTAAAACTCTCTAAAACAAAATAAAAAGTAGCGTTAAAAGCAACGTCAAAGACATTGCTTTTTGTACCGCCTATCCATGCTTTTTAGAATCAACATCTTAGCATTCTAAAAAAGTAAGAAAAAGATTAACACTAATGATAATACTAATGAGCATAATGATAAGATAAGAGGCTTAGCTCAAAAGCTGATATATTTGATTTAGTAGATAGAGTGCCTTTTTATAGATTTAAGTACATGTTTATTAGTCATTAATCATGGCCCATAAGCTTGATTAAGCGCACCCTAACCTTTTCTAGATTTGAGCACCATATCAATTGAAGTGAGAACCATCTTAATTGAAGTGAGCACCCACTTGGCTGCTATTCCCACTTCTTCTAGGCACCTACTTTTGGCTTCCACATGGGCTAGCCATATTTTTCATTCTTTCGGTGCCTTTGACCCTTTGAACCATAGTCTATGATTTATGTAGCGATGCACACGTGTTTAGAAACACCCCAATAGTAAAGTAGAAACCTTTAAAGGCTCTGAAAATTGATTATAATTAGCATTAATTATCTTATTAACAGAGGCAATTTTTTGCTAATAGACCAAAGAATGATTTGACAATTAGAGCTTCAATGATTGTTGTTTATGTTTAATAAATCCATGTATACATCCTCTATAGTATCTATGATGAACCCATGAGTTAATTACTTAAGAGTATGATGAGAAAAATGGCAGTTTTATCCCCTCCTGGCTAAAATTTTGTGCCAATTGTTGGGCACTTTTTAAGCTTTTTATTTGATCAATAGTTCTCTTCTTTGATGCCTTGTAGCCATTTGATTTGTTATTATAGAATCTCCAAGTTATGCATTCTTGTGATGGATGAACTAAAAACACTTGGTTCTTGATTATTTTGAGGCTTGTAAAAAGAGGAAAAAATAACTTTCTAACTAATTAAGCAAACTAATTATTTTGCTAATCTAAGCTATCCTAAGGTGCATGATGCAATGATGGTGGGTGGCTCTGATACCAACTTGAGATTTACATCTAGACTACATTTAGGTGTGTAGAAGCAGATTAGAATTAACATCTGAGCATGCTAGAATAGTAAGGAAGAGATTAACACTAATGATAAAAATGAAGCATAATGTTAAGGCAAAAGGTTTAGCTCAAAATCTCATATACTTGATCTATTAGATAGAGTGCCTTTTATAGGCTTGAGTACATCTCTATTAGCCATTATCATGGCCCATAAGTTTAATTCAGCTCACCCTAACCTTTTCTAGATTTGAGCACCTTCTCCCTTGAAGAAGTGAGCACCCACTTGGCTTCTATTCCCACCTCTTCTAGCATGGTTTGGTCATTCCACATATTTTTAATTCTTTGGGCTATCTTTAAACCATAGTCTATGACTTATGCAACTCATAAAAATGTTTGATGGTCACATACCACTCCCCCTTTCTCCAAACATTATCGAATATCAATTCCCTTTTTAGCACTATGGGGCTTACCTTAATCCTCACCTAAACTTACCCTAAATCATTTCCCTTGATTCTAGGTCCACCTTTCTTGATTTGAGGTTCATTCTCAATGTTAATTGAAGACTTTTGTGTTCTCCACTTACCCACTTGAAGTAGGTGCCTTCTTCTGGGAATCTACCGTATGTGATTAATAACTTTTGAGGTTTACAATGCTTTCTAACATTTACCAGTGTGATTTCTATAACCTTAGTAACATTTTTTCTCTAAGGTACCTAATCCTCCTCATTTCCAAGTAGCATTCATCACTTATTTTTGAACACTCCCAACAATTAAGTGATGAATCCCTATAATCATACATATATTGCTCTACATCATTTGCTAGAGTGGCCCAAATTTGTTTGCCTCTTGGGCTACAATGTTTACATTAACTTGAGACTTTACACTATAGGTGGGAATAGGATTACAAGTAGAGGTGAGAGTCATGCCCTCATTACATTCTTAAAAGGGCATTTTCGAGTCTTGACTTCCTTCTTGGAAAGTCTTCTCCTTCTCCTTCTCTTTAGCTATCATGTTTGCTCTTCAGCTTAGAGTTGAATGCTAGCAGTCCTTTCCTATATATCCTATCTTATCACAATCATGACACTTCATCTTGGTCTTGCTTCTCATTGGTCATGATCCTAGTCCTTTGTGTAAGAATGCTTGTTCTTACATTGTAGGTGCAATTCAGGCTTTGATCCTTTGGTCTCCCTCCATGAAAGGCGCTTCTATGGCTTCACGATTTGGGTTAGGAAAGGCACTTCTATGGCTTCACGATTTGGGTTAGGAAAGGTGGTGGTGGACACCACCAATGGCCCAAACTCTTCACTTAGCATGCTTTTAAATAGGCTAGCAATGGCATCTTTTCTATGTGGGAGCCAACATTTGTTAGTTGTTGCTGCATGATACTCTTCAGTTATATGTGTGGGAAAAGATTCATTTACTTTCATGTCCAAACAAAAGAAATGATTTTTAAGGCTATTCATCCCATGACCCTTTGGATTCTCCTCTGATGGGGTTGTTGCAAGATCAGGGTGTCCAGTTTTATCCAGTTTATGCTGGACTGGGACAATGCTTGGAAAACAAATTTTGGGAGAGGCAAGGTACTTAAAATGAGATCAAGCAAATAATAGAAAATACGCTTGCCCTTAAATTAACCCAATATAACTTAAATTAATATAAATTAGTCTAATTAATCAAAAATATGATGAAATGATAAACAAATGATCTTTCCATACTTAGAGTGATCCAATTTATTTTTCCATAGATGCACCATTACAAGTACACTAGTCCCTATAGGTTTTAGATGATTCACATCAAAAATATAATTTTACTAATTAGATTATTAATATTTGCAGGCCTTCTGATAGTCTGGAAGAATTTTGAAAAAGAGTCATTAAAAATCCAACCATTGGATTTGCAATTTTTACTAATGTCTCAGTATCCACCCACTCTTTTGATCTACAAGATTGAGGATTTTAAGTGGTAGCTATTGAAGTGGCGTATATTATAACACTTTAAAGAACTTGAAATATTTAAAGAAAATAGACAAGTATCTTAAAATTTTCTCAAAAAATCAAGTTAAGCTCCATATTATGTGAAGATATAAGGTACAAAGTAGGAATCTCATATGAGTTTATATGTAAAAGATATTAGCATTTTATGGAATCAGTTCAAATTTGGGACAGGGTGTACACATTGACTTTGTACCTAAGAAAATGAGGACTTTTGACTATCTACTAATGCTTAACCAAATTATGCAGCTATATTTCCAACTTTGAATATGATGTTCGAACAAAAGAACTTGAAACGCAATTCCTTCATTTACTAGGAGAGATTAGTCACTAAAGGTAAACAAATGCCTGTTTTTTAACTGTTTATAGGGTGCCTGACTGGATAAAATTGGGCACCCTGATCTTGCAACCACCTGATGCAGTATAGTGTATGAATGCATCACTCAATCTTAATGAAATTATGGATAGGGATTTTTCATCTCTATTCATCTATTCATCTCAACTTCAAACTTCGGACACTCCTCTCTCATATAAGTAGATACTTAATTTGTACTTGTTGCCATGTGTGGAATCCTAAAAATAATAGAAGTGCTAATACCCCTTAATTTGCACTATCATGGATATGGGAATGATACTAATGAAGGTCACGGGTGAAGGCTTGCACATATGGTAAGTAAAAATCAAGTATCTACTCGTGAGAGAGAGTTGTAAATGAGAGAGAAGTGTCCACCCTTAGCACTTAAATGATATTAAGGCCCATGTCTACCTTAGCACCTGAATGATGTCAAGGCATGTGTCTACCTCCTTAGCACTTGAATGATGTTAAGGCATGTGTCTACCTTAGAACTTGAATGACACCCAATTTCTACGCTTGAATTAATGTGGGTACAAATATGACCAATGCAAGCCCAAATTTTAATAATTATGCACTAATTTTATTTTAGGCAAAAATGCAAAAAATACCCAATTTTACATTAGTGATTTAAGCTTCTAAATAATGTTGGAGTGTTAATATGATGAAAAATACAAGAATATCAACACCTCAAATTGGAGATTTAAACCCTTGATGGTTGAGATTAACACTTTAATTGAGCATTGATTACTCTATGTTTATAGGCATTTTTTGTTATAAAAATGGAGAGTAAATTGATGATTTGAGAGCTAGAGAGAAAATGAAGCTATAAGACGCAGATGTGAGCATAGAAAAATGATAGTTAAACATTCATATAGCTTCAATGAAATAAAAAACGTGTTTTATCCTAAGATGATTTTTAGCCTACGTTAAAATATGAAAACTGCTATACTACTTGGATTGTGCTTGAATTGCTTTGAATGCTTGATGTGAGATGATGTAGATAATCTCTTTCTCCTTGTCCTTACAAGCTTGTGGGTTTCCCAAATCTTCAGTAGAATCCCTCCAATCACTTGATTTGAGTTTATTTCACTAAATGGGTGGAAGAGGGAAAAGTTAGATTAACAAATTGATTAAAGCTTAATGATATCTACTAATTGGGCATACTAGAGTAAATAGATGGCTAAGGGATAGTAGTTGGCTTTGATACCAACATGAATTTACAAGTTGGGAGCAATTAAGGTACATAATAATGGATAAGGCTCAATATTTTAATGTAATCTAAGTAGAGCAAAATAATTAGTACTAATGGAAAGATAATGATAATGTAAGAGAGTTGATCCAACACACACACAATTTCTATTAGATGGAGGTCTTTAAATACTAGTACACACATATTAGTACTAATGGCAAGATAATGACAATGCAAGAGAGTTGATCCAACACACACACAATTTCTATTAGATGGAGGTCTTTAAATACTAGTACACACATATTAGTACTAATGGCAAGATAATGACAATGCAAGAGAGTTGATCCAACACACACAATTTCTATGTGATGGAGGGAATTTAAATATGTTAGAGCATGCCATCATTAGTGCATGGATTAGCTTAATCCTCACGTAAGCATGCCCTAAAATATCTCCCATGATTCTAGGTCCACCATCTCCCTTGATTTAAGGCTCATTCTTAATGTTGCTTGAAGACTTTTTCCCTTAGTAAATAATGCAGGTGCTATGTATGGGCTTCATGTGGCTAATAAAGTGCATGTGTGTGTGCTCCTTCTCTTCTTGATATTTCCTCCAACTCATTGTTGAGATATCAAGCTCAACTTTAGTACTCCGGACATTGATGACTTGCTTGGGTGGTGATAGCTTCTACACTTATGCCAATAGCATGATTGGTGAGATTATGTTTGTGCACCCAATGGTGGTGGATGATAGGCTATGTGACAACCACATTTGGATTACTAGAATATGGCATAGTTATAGTGCCAGCTCATATAGTGGGGTTCACACTATGGATCTCCTATTGTATGTTATAGTAGGAGAGTAATTTCCCTTATTGTATATTCTACTATCTCTTTAGTTTATGATTGTAGAGAAGAGAAGAAGATAGAAGAAATTCATCCATCTATATCTCTCTTGTGTATGTAAGTGTGTTGCTTGTAAGGAACTTGAGCTCTCCCTCTCTCCCACATTCTCTATATGGTATCAAAGCTTTGGTTCATGTGAGAGCTAATGATGTAAGCAAGAAGAAAAAACAAGGCAAGCAAGGAAGCGGTACATGGGTAAGGGTATGTCCATCTCTTTCCCTCTTTGATTTTGTAGCAACATGTTTGGTAGTTGAGAGCTATAAGCACAAAGGAAAGTCATTGTCTCTCAGATTGAGGCATTCTCTTGGTTGAAGGAAGAATACTATATTTTGTGTAGTTATTGCATGTTGCAATGCAATTCGAGCACATTTCGGGCCCCTTTTTGGCTCTGCAAGTTTTCTACAAAAGCACTCTATGAAAGTGTCGAATTTGTATGTGTATGCCCAATTTTTGGTTTGGTGTAAAGTGACAATAGAAATTTGGTTCTAGAATAGTTTGTGCAAAGAATCTATATTGATTTGTAGGTTGTTGCTGGATGTATGTTTATGTGACTATTCCATATACAATTATAGTATAACACGTGTGTGTGTGTACTACTGTGTTGAAGATTGCAAGTTTGCTATAAGTGAAGAAGTATTTTCGAGCACTATATGGTAATTTACTATAGGTAGAGACGTATGACAATCTATCCCAGATTGTGAGCTCAGGGGGTTCACCTAAAAATATATAAGTGTAGCACGTGAGTTCATCCAGAAGGGGTATATTAATTCAAAAAAATTACAGATTTACATTTACAGGAGGGGTTTTGAAAATATTTTTTTTAAAAAAAACCGTAAGTTTATGAAGAAAAAGGGATCACTTTATTCATAGAAGTATGTAAGTGTAAGGGGTTTTCCAAATATCCCTTGAACGCACATGATACATAAAATTTCTTAGAGGTGAACACCCTGAGATTGTGAGTGAGATGATAAACAAGGATAACTTCCAAGCATGGAAGTTTACGATAATTGATTTCCTTATTGGAAAAGGATATTGGGAGTTCATTACAATTGATGAAAAGGAGGTGAAGATCACTGAAGAAAATCCCACCCCTCAATAAGTACATGCATATAATATGTATGGCATGAAAGGGTCAGAAAGCTGATGTATTGGTTGTCTCTGTAGTGGATTCTATGAATATACATATACAGGATGCATGCATAACTAAGGAGAATTGGGATAACTTGGTGAAGATGTATCATTTATAGTCAACAATCCTTGGGTCGCATTGTGCAGCTCCTACTTTAGCTTTATCTTCCGAGCTCAAGTGTTTACTCGATGAATGTTAAAGGGCTTCTAGATGTCCTTACTTTTATTGGATCACCAATAGATTATGATGATGATATGGTTTTGATGACCTTCAATGGTCTTCGCAGGGATCTCGGGGGGGTCAGTATATGTAAACCCTCTATAGCACGTGTGTTCAAGGCCTATTAAAAAAACCCCTTATTTGTGAATTTTTCATGGATAAAATGCACCCTTTTTCTATTCAATTTGTGAATACCCCTTTAAATGGTACCCTTTTGTATGTAAAAAATGTGTAAAATAAGGATTTTAAAAATCCATTCTGTTGAGCTTACGTGCTATGTTTAAGGCAAATATGCATCATCAAGTAAATAGGGCGATGACAGAAGTGAGTAGCTGTTTGTGATGCAGCACATGCTTAGTTTCATGATAGGAGATGTGTTAGGATCAGGAGAGATTTGGTATGTGAATTTTGGCATTTCTAACCACTTGACAAGTCACGGGAGTGGTTTAGAGATATAAAGATATTGTGTACCCCATTGCACATGCTAGTAAAGTGCCACTGTCTATGTAGGATGGTAAACTGAAGTACTTGGTAGATGTATTTCATGTTCCAAATATTATGAAGAACTTGGTTTTTGTTTGGACAGAATAGTTAAGCAGGGTCTACAAGTGAGGTTAAATCTTCAGGTTAAATCTTCAAGGGTACTTTGTGGAAGACTTCAAAAATTAGTGTCGCTTTTTTGCACAAAGGGTAACAAAAATGGAAGGATGTTTACTTTGGATGATAACATACCTGAGGTGAAGAAAACGATGTTTGCACATGGAATGGATGTATGGGGACCGACCAAAACTTAGTTCTACAACAATTACAAGTTATAGGTATTATGTTACATTTGGATATGATCACACTAGAAAACTGGGGGTTTCATGAAGGAGAAAAGTGAGGTATATGCAAATAAAATGCATGAGATAAGATGGTGGGGGAGAGTATTTTTCTAACGAGTTCAATGATTTCTTAAGAAAGCAAGGAATCAAAACACAACTTACATGCAAGCATACTCCATGACAGAATGGTGTTGTAAGGAAGGAAAAATAGGCACATTATAAAAGTGGCATGTTCCTTGATGTATGAAAAGAACATTGTATATAGTTTTTGGACAGAAACAACAGTAAACCCCACTGCTACAGTTGTTCATGGTATGGCACTTGAACAAAAGTTTATAATCATAAAACTAGATGTGTCACTTAAAAGTGTTTGGATGTATTACATATGTGTATTTGTGATGAAGTGAGAACAATGTTAGATCCAAAGGTAGAGAAATGTATCTTCATTGGTTATGCTTTGGAGCACAAAGGTTATAGATGTTATAACCCTACCACTCGTGAGATGCGAGTAAGAAAAGATGTTGTTTTTGATAAGATGAGTAGCTAGTATGCACTAGTGAAGGCAATGAAAGATGTAGATGTAAGAAGTAATGATGGCGATTCACAAGTGCTTAGTGAACTTGGAGAGTCCTCTAGCAGTGGATCTAGTAGGTTGAGGATAGATGTAGGTACACATGTATCACACAAAGGGAAGGAAAAGGTAGATCAACCTTTTATGCTTAATTTGTCTTAGCCAGTCACTCATATGTAGATGGTTAATCTAGTGGCTCATATGTAGATGGTTAATCTAGGGGGTCTGAGCAGAGGCCTTGATGAAGAGCTTGGCATTCCATTAGTGGTTACTTCGGGTGTAAGGAACCATGTCTTTGTTAAGGACACCTAGCAGTGATCCAAGTGTACACAGGTCTACAAGGGTTAGATATCTCCTTGATAGGTTAAGATATGATGTATATAGCCCATCATTATGCTTACATAGTTGAAGTAATACAAGAGTTGGAGACCACTTGTTTTGAGTAGGCACTTGGAAATAAGATGTCATGGATGAGGAGATGGTAGCATTGGATTATTTTGGATACAAATACAACATGGAAGCAGGTGCCTTTGCCTAAGGAAAAGAAGGCGATTGGATGTAGGTGGTTGCATAAGGTCAAGCATAACTCAGATGGATCATTGAGTGGGTATAAGGAAAGATTCGTTGCCAAGGGTTATGCCTAGACTTATGGCATAGATATTCAACCTAGTTGTGAGAATGGCAAGTGAGAGAGTTGCCATTGCTATGGCTATAGAGAAGGGTAGGTCTTTATATTAGATGGATGTAAATAATGATTTCTTGCATGGTGATTAACAATAAGAAGTATACTTGATACAACCACCGAGTTATGAGAGTTATGAATGCCCAAATTTTGTGTGCAGGTTACGCAAAGCCTTGAATGGCTTGAAGCAGGCACCCAGAGCATGGTCAAATAAGATCGGGGAGACATATCTTGTTACCATTAGATTTCAGATATCCAATAAAATTTTTTAACTTTATTTACAAAAGATAGACAGAGGGATCATGCTATTAGTCGTTTATGTGGATGGCTTGATTCTGGTGATAGTGATGCTAACATATATGACATCAAAATGATTTTGAAGAAGAAGTTTGAGATGAAGGATTTAGGTGAGTTGCGGTATTTCTTGGGTATAGAGATGGTAAGATAATCTTATGGTATTTTGTTGTTATAGAGGCAATATAGCTTGGATATGTCTAAGTATAGTATGATAGGCTATAAATCTATTTTAGTGCCATTGGAGCAGAACACAAAGCTTTCTACAAATACAAGTGAGCTTTTGGAGGACCTCACTATGTGCACGTGACCTACATAAGCATTACTAGGCTGGACTTGAGCTATGTTGTTGGACTATGCAAGCCCCTAAGAAGCCACACCTGGATGTGGCTATATGGATATTTTTCATACATAAAGTCCATAATTGATTATAGACTTTTCTGCAAGGCTGGTACATAGAGATACAACTACATGGATACACAGATTGGGTTAACAGTGTCAGAGATAGGAGATCTACCAGTAGCTTTATATTTTCTTTTAGGAGTGTTGCTACGAGTTGGAGTGGCAAGAAACAACTAACAGTTGCCTTGCTGAGTACAAAGGTAGAGTACATGGGCATGCCTATGGTAGCTTGTGAGGTAGCTTAGTTTTAGGAGCTACTTGTTGATATGGGTGAGCTTGTGGATAGGGCCGTTATCATTTATTGTGATAACATAAGGAGTATATAGTTGGTGAGTAACCCAATTTTGCTTGCCTTTTAATTAATGGACAAGTTTTTGAGAAGTCTAATAAATCCATCAGTACATTTGTAGAGTGGTGAGGGAGAAACTGGCAAAGACAAATAGAGCTCCTGATTTTGAGTGGTTGGTGAAAATGGTTATTTTCTTCTTTCTCCTCCTTTTTCTTATTCTTTCTTTCTTTCTCCAATCTTCTTCCTTTTCTTCATCTCCTCCTCTTCCTTTTCTTCTTCTCCTTCTCCTTCTCCCTCTTTTTCTTTTTCTTTTCTTCTTTTCCTTGTGTCTTCTTCTCCTTTTCTCCTTCCCTTCCCTTCTCTAATTCTTTGTCTTTCTTCTTATTTCTTCTGTGTGTCTTTCTCCTCGCTTCTCCCTTCTTTCATTTTTCTTCTACTATAGAGAAGGCTGTCGGGTAGACACAATAGTGTGGACGGTTGATGTAGGCACGGTGAGGGCAGGTTGATGCACTGGGGTAGGCGTGTGTTAGGGGCCATGAGTTCGGAGAAGAAGGTGCAAGTGTGAGCAGGCTTAGGTGCAATGGTGTGGGTGATGCTTGCGCATGGCAAACGCTTTCAGAGAAGAAGGTGCCCGCACGAGTGGGTAAAAGGAACAGGTGCGTGCGTGGGTTTGGTAGGGGGTACGTGAAGAGGTCAGTGGGGCACACGGGTTTGCAGGGGCTAGTAGAAGGGGTACTAGGCGAGTTTAAAATTTAGGGGGAATAGGCTTAGGGGGTGTGCGTGGGTAGATAGTAAGGAGTGGGTTTAGTTTAGTTTAGTTTTTTTTCACAAGAGACACATTACTCATACCACCTCATCTTGTAGGGGGAGATTTTGAATTTGCAACCTATTAGTGGGAGAGGGAGAGAATGAGCGGGTTTAGTGAGCGATGTGAGAGAGCGTTAGGGGATTTCTAAAAGGGGCCCTCCAAGGGTTTTCTCTCTCTTCCTTAAATCAAGAAAAAATATTTAAAATTTACACAAATTTTCTGCTCTTCAGCTTGTCCACATCAAGAACACATAACATGTTATTTTGAAATAAAGGCACCCATTTTTCAACTCTTCATTGGGAGTCTTGCTCGATTACTAAAACGAGGTAATTATGGGGGAAAAGAATGCATCCTGAGAGATCACAATTATGGGGGAAAAGAATGCATCCTGAGAGATCACAATGCAAAGAATTTAACACTACAAAGATAGCAAGTAAGAAAGCCTTCTTGCTAAGTGTTAAGTGCATCAGCTATTCCATCCATTTACACTCCTTCTATGGGCAAAAAGAACGTGTCGTCGTGAGAGATCACACTTCTGACTTCATCAAGCAAAGAATTTAACCTATAGGTAAGGAAGCCTTCTTACTAAGTGCTAAGTGCTAAGTGAATCAGCAATTCCATCCATTTGCATTGCTACATATTCAAATCTAGCTGGGTATAGATTTACTTTAGACTTTTGTAATTAGTCACATAAGTGTGAATATCTGGCCTAGCAAAAATGTCTCCACATCTTCAAGGCATGCACCAATGTAGGAAGTTCTAAATCATGTACACAACATAATTCTATTCATGCAGTCTAACCTTGTGAGATTCATAAGCCAGAGGTTGACCTTCTTACATTAGGACACCATCAATGGTGAAACCATTTGCATCAGTGATGACCACCTCAAATGGCTTATCAAAATTTTGGCAATTTCAACATTGGGTAAGTAATACCAAGGCCACGTTTAACTTGTCACAGGAGCTTTGACATTGCAGACTCCACTAGAACAAAGTGTCCTTCTTCAGCAAAAAAGTTAGAGGGAAGGCAATTTCGGCATAGTCCTTGACGAAGATCGTATAACCCAAAATATCATCAAACTTCTTTAACTATCTTAGGTCTTAGCTAATTGATCACTGCTTAGACCTTTACAAGAATCAATTGAGATTCCATTCTTCGACACCACAAAGCCTAGGTACTCGGTCTACCAAGAAAGTGCATTTACTCTTCTTGGTAAAGAGTATGTACTTTCATAGAATTCCAAGTACCTGACAGACGTGCTTTTCATGATCTATAACGATCTTAATCTTAGAGTAAACGAGAATGTCATCAAAGAATACAAGCACAAAGTTATATAACTGCTCTCTAAAGACATTTGACATGAGGCGGTTAAAAGTAGCGAAAGCATTTGTTAACCTAAAAGGCATCATTTTTTGTGAACTCATAATGCCCATACCTTGAAGTCTTGGCTTTGTGATATATCCAAACTTCAAATCTATCTTGGTGAACATTTGGACGCCATGAACCTTGTCCAAGAGTTTAATTGGGAGAATGGGGGTACTTACCTTTAATCATCACTTGGTTCAACCCAGTTGGACCATCAAATTTATATGTTTTATCAAACATTTTTCCCACCATATTTGCCATGGTACGCAACCTTTTACACACACAATGTTCCCAAATTACACAAATAGGGAAGTCCTTACATACACACCATATTTGCCATGGTACTCAACCTTACACACACACACACACACACCATATTTGCCATGGTAGTAAACCTTACACACACATAATGTTCCCAAATTGCACAAATAGGGAAGTCCTTTATAGCTCTAGGACTTTACAATGGAGCTGTATGTCACAACAAAGAATTTCACTCAAGAATCCTTTCACCAAAAAGATGATGTGTGCACATGAACTCTGACGACTCCAAGTAACTTGTCTTTGATTTAACCTTGGAGATTTTCCTAGACTGAATGCTTTGCTTTAACTTATGCACTTGGGATTTTGTTTTGGTTTTGATGAATCTAGGCATGATGTCTAGCACATGGAATACATACTATGATCCTTTGGAGTGTGATTATTAGCGAGTGTTTATTTTCCAGCTTTTTAGACTAGATGAAAAAAATTTAGAGTTTTTGGAACAAGAGTGATGGATTTAAGACACATGAATGTAGGCATATATATAAAGGAGATCATGCCCATGTAAGAGACTCCTCGCCATGCACTTAATCAACAAAAGTAGGAAGGACAAGGAGTTCATGGGTCTGTAGAGAATATCATCCTTAGATATATAGTAGGATAGACTTAAGTAATGTTGCTAAGCATAAGAAATAGCTTTTAAACTTATCGAATTGTAGATCTAGATTTTAATTTTTTAAAATTTTCATAATAAATCATGTTTTATTTTTTTTGTAAGATTTAACCCATTGAATGCACTCAAATGGCATTTTCCCTTTTATTTGAGTGGTTGGATGACTATATTTAGACATTAGATGTGAGAGTTATGGAAATTTTGAAAAGTTGTCCCAAGTACTTTTGCCAACGAAAGTACTTGGGCTTGCCTTCTTTCACAAGCTATCTCAAAGTATACTTGGGATTTCTTTCTTTTACACCAAGTTATCCTAGTTTATGTGCATGCAGAGGAGATCTTGCCATCTTAGGGACTCCTCCTTAAGTAATTTCCCTAAGGGGGAAGTAGAGAGGAAAAGAAGGTCATGGTAATGTAATGGAGAACATAGCCATACTAGTGAGTCTTCTTTAGGTATTTTCTATAAGTAAATAGGGAGGATATGGAGGTCTTGTGTGCTTGTAGTGGAGGCCATGCCAAGAAATTCTACTGAACATGTATCCCCACTAACCCTTTTTTCTAGTATGTTGTATAATTTCTTGGATAAATATATGAATTAATGTATGTGAAAAATTATAGCTCAGAATTTTTAACTCCAAGGTTTTAGCTCGGTAAATGTGCGTACCCTCCTCCACAAGATACTAACTCCCCACTAGCCCTCTTGTAAACCACTTCTTGATATGACATCTTGTAACAACCAAATCCCACAACTCATTAGCCTAAGCTAATGCTACTAATGCTAGAGGGTGTTCACACCCAAGATAATGCCAAAATGCTAGGGGGTGTACACACCCGTCCTCAACACCTCTCTTCCCCTTGGGAGTGTAATATCTCCTATCATGCCAAGTAAATCATGAAAATATGTGAATAAGTGGCTGCTAGAACATGAAATGCAAGCCATTTCAAGTTATACAATATTTCATGTAGAACCACAAAATTGATGGTAGACCAAGGAGACGGTGCAAATGTGATTTCCACCAATCTGATGAAGAGTCTACGAGTATATGGCCGATGAAGAATCTTGTCCACGGGAACTCAAAGTGTGCTACCATATATGTCAATTTAGCCACCTGTTTCTACTTGTAAGATTCCTCCCCAGCCTCTCAAGATGTCCAACATCTTCCCCCTGTAATCAAATCCCTCTTCAGAAATATAAAAGATCTTGTTTCTACCTATTCTCACATAGAGAGAGAAAATATTATAGAGAGAGAATATTCAGATTTTGAATATTTTTCGATGGAAAAATATCCCTTCTTATTAAAATAAGTTCCCCTGAAAATAGAAGTTCAAAAAGATTTTCAGAAGGTGCATTAGAAATCAAGTATAATCTGTTCAAGAGGCCTTATCCTAGGGGTCCAGATTTTCGAAAAATTTCAAATTAAGGTTTTGAAGGGCCAATCAAATTCATCCAAATGTATGAAGAAGATAAATAGAATAAATAAAGAAAATCCCCCCCCCAAAAATGAGTAAATACTCACATAAGATGAAGAGTGGACTAAGGACCAAAGGAAAAGCTTAAAAAATGGATTTTTGACACCTCACAATGGGGATTCCCCCCTCATGAATGAGACGCCTACTTCACATGTGGGGTGAAGTTTTAAATCTTCAAAAATTGAGATATTTCATCTCTCCTCTCTCCTAATTCAAGTCTAGTTCCAAAAAGTAAGCTAAACTGACCTAAAAATGGTCAAAAATTGACCAAACTGATTTGGAAAATTCTAGAATCAGTTTGCTTGGTTAGAAGCTCACTTTTTCCTACAAATAGAAGCCTCCCCCTTTGTTGAGAAATAATAGTGTTTATGCACTGTTACTCTACTCCTCCCAAGAGCCAAGAACTGTGAATTTCTTAATAATTCACTAGTTTTTGACCTTTTCCTCTTCCAAAGATTTGGTGGCCACTCTTGTTACAAACAAGAGTAGAACCCTCAAACCATCAAGCCAAAGGAAAGCTTCCAGAATTTATGTAAGTTAGAAATTTTATATTTTTCTTTATTCTTTTTATGTTTTTCTAATTTTTGTGTTGTTTGAAATGATAAATGGACGCTATGCCTTGGTCGAAAGGCTTTTCCCCTCTCTCATTCTTAAAATTAGCCCTTCTTTATCCTAGTAGATGGAATTAAACTTTTCATATTGTTTTCTCTTTTATAAGTGAATTTTGATTAGTCTAGATTACTTTAAACCAATTAGAGTTAATTTTTAAGAAAAATTAAGTAGAAAAAATTGAAAAATGGTCAGCCATACAAAGGAGATTATGGAAGAAATTTTCAAAAATTTGGAAATAAGTATTATCTTTTATTATTCTAAAAGAGTAATCCCTATGGTTTCTATATTCTAGAAGTGTCATTTTATTGCATAGAAGATGCATATTGATTATTTTTTTAATGCATAAAAGAATAATTTTTTTATATGAAAGTGTTACTTTCATCAAAATGATTTTTATGCATAAAAGAATAATTTTTTTATTATGAAAGTGTTACTTTTATCAAAATGATTTTTATGCATAAAAGAATAATTTTTTTATTATGAAAGTGTTACTTTCATCAAAATGGATTTTTATGCATAAAAGAATAAATTTTTTATTATGAAAGTGTTACTTTCATCAAAATGGATTTTTATGCATAAAAGAATAAATTTTTTATTATGAAAGTGTTACTTTCATCAAAATGGATTTTTATGCATAAAAGAATAAATTTTTTATTATGAAAGTGTTACTTTCATCAAAATGGATTTTTATGCATGAAAGAATATTTTTTTATAAAAGTGTTACTTTCATCATTATTGATTTTTATGCAAAAAGGGATGCATAAAAGATTTTTTTTAAATAAAAGTGTTACTTTCATCATTATTGATTTTTATGCATAAAAGTATGCATGAAAGAATATTTTTTTAATTATAAAAGTGTTACTTTCATCATTATTGATTTTTATGCATAAAAGTATACATGAAAGAATATTTTTTTTATAAAAGTGTTACTTTCATCATTATTTAATTTTATGCATAAAGGGATGCATAAAAGAATTTTTTTAATATAAAAGTGTTACTTTTATCATTATTGATTTTTATGCATAAAATAATGCATAAAAGAATTCTTTTATTATAAAAGTGTTACTTTCATCATTATTGATTTTTTGTATAAAATAATGCATAAAAGAATTTTTTTATTTGTAAAAGTGTTACTTTCACTAATATCCATTTTTATGCATAAAAGGATGCATAAAAGAATTTTATTTTTATATCAAAATAACAGTTCTCTTTAATCCTATGTCTAATTCCCATGAATATTGGTAAATGATTAAGTAAATACTCTGTGAAAGAAAATCCTATCGTTTCATATTCTCTAAGATGACAATGAGAAAATTCAGTGAAACTATCAAAATCAAAATTTTAGATAAATGATTCCTCATAGGAATTCATGATTAGTTTTAAATTCAGTAAAGTAGTAATTGAAATATTTCCCTTTGATAAAGATAGTTCAAGAAGAACCTTTCCAGACTCAAAACATGAATCAGACTATAACCAAGATATAACTCCTTCGTCAGTTTCAAGAAATGACGATGTGATCAGTTCCTTAATCCACACTCAAATCACCCACCGAATCTGAAACTAAGTTGAGACCTTTGATTTTGATCTGAGGATTAAGAATTCAGAATTCGAGGAATTTTGCTTGCGAATCCAGACTGTGATCTAGAAGTCTTGGGATACGAAATTAAGATGTACTCATTGTATTAAAAAGAAAATCAAAACTGAAAACTTGCATAGAAACCCTGTTTTCTTAAAAGAGTATCTTACGTCAGAATGCTGGGGAGGGAGCATTTGGTATATGTGTTTTCTAAGTGAAGTTCGGTTGCAGGCGGGGAGTGTTCAAAGGACAGCTTACGTGGCAAAGCCAGCCCAGGTCTTGACCAGGCTCGGTATGGTTAAAATGTTGCACTTCCGGTACGATGGACGAGGGCCGACGAAGCGGTCCCTGAGTGAAGTGCCAGGACACCTAAGGAGGATCCTGGAGGGTTCTGACCAGGCGATGCACGGGCTCGCTGTGTCAAGGACACCCATGTGTATATCGAGGAAGATATTGTATGATGGACCAATGTTTATTTTGTAATCTATTACTGGATCTCGTTGTTGACCCGCTGGTCTCAACGGAGAGTCCAGAGTGATCCTGTTTTGTGAGAAACAAAGAATCAATGGAAATTTTGAGTTATGACATGTGTAACCTGTAATTGTTTGTCATCAATGGATTGTTTTATAAGTTAAAGTTTAAAGAGGAGTGTGTGCGTATCTGTATTCTAAAGCAAAAGTTAAGAAAGGCAATCAATTATGGGTGGGTGAGTACTTGTTTGGTTCTACTATTCCAGTGGTTGGGCGGTGGCTAACCCATGGGCCGGCTCCAATCAGTAGAGTTTTAAAACAATAAAATTGATTTATAAGAATACGCTTAGAACTCGAGTAGTTAATTAGAATCTTGAAGACTTCTCTAAAGAATAAATCAACGGCTGTGCCTGATTCAATCAGGAAAAAAGCGTTGATTCCTTCAAGTTAAGTCTGTAATAGTTTCCCTTCTATCTGGTTTATTTAGATGAAGGTTAGTTCAGTATCTTGACCTCGTTAGAAAAATCTGTTAAGAAAAAAAAAATGGTGGAATCGTCCCCGCTTTCTAGTAGGCATGGAAAATTTTCCCAGTTTCGGTTTTTGGAAGGACCGCTAGCTTAGTCTCGTGCCCGGATATTCGAGGGCGAGGCCTCGAGTGAGAAACCTTGCCCTGCGCAAGAGGAAGGTACTTCCATTGCTACCATCCAAGAATCTGGTGCACAGAGGGGGCAGTAGGATCTCACAGTTGGTATCAGAGCGTTATGTAAATTTACGTAACAGTAGCAGAAATTGCTTAAAACTTTTTTTAAAGTAAGTCTGGGAAATAATGTTTTCGCTTGTTAATATTATGTTGAATAAACTTAATTTTTTTGGAAAACTTATAAATTGAATTGGAAATTATAGATGGAAGTTCCATACTTATCCGGTATTCCCGTCCTCACCCAGTCATGACTGCGTTCGCCTTTGAGCATCTCATCTCTTCCGCTTCGACTCGAACAAGTCGAGAAAGACTCGCAAGCCATTTCAAGGATTTATATTTTCCTGACCTAGCGGGGAGACGACAACATAAGTGGTTTGCAGGGTAGTATGTCCATGCCTCTTGTGACCGGGCGGGGAGACGACAACATAAGTGGTTTGCAGGGCAGTATGTCCATGCCTCTTGTGACCTAGCGGGGAGACGACAACATAAGTGGTTTGCAGGGTAGTATGTCCACGCCTCTTGTGACTGGCTTGCAATGTTAAGGCAGAACCTCTCATTGGCAATGATTCTGTTAAAGCTGAAAATGGTACATGGTGTCATTCTATATCATTTAACGCCTCGGAATTTCAAACTTTCATGCCAAGTCTACAGACTTCTTAGTTGCTTTATTCCTAAGGAGAAGACAATAGTTCCCCTATCTCAGCCTCGAAATTTCAAACTTTCATGCCAAGTCTACAGACTTCTTAGTTGCTTTATTCCTAAGGAGAAGACAATAGTTCCCCTATCTCAGTAAGTGAACATTTGTATCAAGGCATGGCAGTACCGTCGTCTTATGCATCTCTCCGAGGAGATTTTGAATTTTGGAGCCAAGCTGCTCTATGTACATATTGCAACTTTTATGTAAATAAAGAAATGTTTTTTGGAGAAAAATTTCCTATTGTATAAGTGATTGTTTATGGATGATCTGATAAAAAAATTGTTATCGGACATGTCATAGATCTCCAATAAGATCATTGTCTTGTTTAAGAAATTATTTTCTGAACCTCTTAAGTCTTAGGATCTCGCGGATGATATCAAAATAAAAATTTAATAATATATAAATTTTTGGCAGAATCATGAGACGAGGAAACCGTGGCCGTCAGCCAGACCCTGTCTCTGAAGATAACGAGCTTGACCCTTATGTTCGCAAGGCTCTTCATAGGACTCAGCCAGGACCCTTCAAAGGAGAAGGGGAGAACTTGGGTGAGGATGTGGAGAAATGGGTGGAAGCCATGGAAGAATATTTTGACGTCACAGGCTACAATGAGTGGAGCAAAATGGCTCTTGCCAGGCTGAAAATAGTGGAAACAGCCAGGGTAGCATGGAGGAACCACTGTGACACCAACTGTCTGGACAGAAATACTCAGCCCTGGAACGACCTAAAAACCTATTTGAGAAAGAGATTTTGTCCCCCGGATTTTTGGAAATCAAAATAAACGGATTCTTAGAGCTAAAGCAGGGGAGCAAAACCATCGAGGAATATCACCGGGCCTTTGCTCTTCTACTCAAATATTCACCACCTCTAGATGAAGAGCAACTCATGGCCAGGTTCATTTGGGGAATGAACGAACCCTTGGATACACTGGTCAAAAATGCCAAGCTAGTGTCCATGGCAGAAGCTGTCAGAATGGCGAAGGACTTTGCCAAAGCCTTCATCGTAAAAGTCCCGCCAAGCTCCCTCATCCTTCAAGAGATTTCAGACATCGGGAAGTTCTTCCAACTTTCCGCCTCCAAAGAGACACCAAGGTTCTAACCAGAATATGGAGACGGGAAGCTTCAGAAATGAAGGAAGACCTTTCCCCCCCTGAAGTACATTCTCCAAAACTCCGACTCTCTTCAGAATGCAAAGGGAAGACCTTCGAAGCGAGAACAGATGCTTCGGATGTCAAGGACTTAGGCACCAGCTCAAGGATTGCCCCTCTTCTTCTATGGGCCAAGGAAGCCAAGGTCCCAGAGTTCCGAGACAGACTCCTTCTTATCAATCCAATCAGGGTCCCCCATGCCATAATCAGGGAAATCCCAAGAGAACTCCAGCTTAGCCGTCTGCCTCTGTCTAGAGTAGCCTCAGATTTCCTTCCCAGAACTGGGGCAACCAAAGAGAAAGAGTTCCTCAGACTGCAGCAGCCAGAGCAGTCAATTGTAGAAGTAGTGGAAGAGGAAAGAGGATAGATTTATGCTGCAATTGAAAACCAAGGGCCAAATCGTCAATTCTATGTCATCAATACTCCAGCTGAGTATCACGTTAAGCCTTTTAAGCTTTTGATTGATTCAGGTAGTACTCATTCTTTCATTTCCCCTGGATGCTTGCATAAGCTAGTCTTAGATTAGAAATCAAGGAAACCTATGCAAGTTGAATTGGCAAGTGGGAAGATTCTTTTCACTCACCTTGAAACAGATCATATTCAGTTCAATCTAGATGGGAATCTAATTGACTGTCAGTTCAGAGTTATACCTTTGGGAGTTTTTGACGGGATCCTTGGAATGGATTGGCTCCACAAAAATCAAGCTGACATTCACTGTCATAATGGAACCATTTCCTTCCATGACCTTAACGGAAATAAAGTTCAAGGAACCGAAATTTCAGGATCCCCAAGTTTGCAATTAGTAAAGGCTTTCTAAGTTACTAAAAGGACTTAGAAAGAAGCAGTGCATTTATCTTGTCAAAATGAATCCAGTAGACTCAAAGTTAAAAGCTAAAGAACCTGAAAAAGAAAGATGGAACGCTAAGAATCTGTGTGGACTACAGAGGTCTAAATCAACTGACAGTTAAGAATAAGTATCCTATCCCCAGAATTGATGAGCTTTTGGACAGGCTAAGTGGAGCCCAGATCTTCACAAAGATAGATCTCAAATTAGGGTATTATCAGATCACGATTAATGAGCAAGATATCCCGAAGACAGCCATCAATACTCGGTATGGGCATTATGACTTCACTGTCATGCCATTTGGATTGACAAATGTCCCAGCTACATTCAATCGCTTAATGCAAGACATTCTCAGAGAGAATACTTGGATGATTTTGTTCTTGTTTTCTTTGATGATATTCTGATTTACTCAAAGAGTGCAGCTGAAGCTCATGTCAGAAAAGTTCTCGAGATTCTAAAGATGCACCAAATCTTTGCAAAAAAGAGCAAATGCACTTTCTCTGTCGACCAAACCAATCCCGTCTTAAAGTTGCCAGATTTCTCTCTACCCTTTGAGGTAGAGAGTAACTGATGCCAGTGGTTTTGCCCTGGGAGGTGCACTCATGCAAGAAGGTCATGCAGTGGCCTATGAATCCCGAAAACTCAGAACACATGAGAGGAATCATGTTGTCCACGACTTGGAACTACTTTCAGTAGTATATGCCTTGAAGTTGTGGAGACATTGCCTATTGGGTCAAAGATTCACTTTGATGAGATCATCAGAGCTTAAAGTGGATCTTTACTCAGAAGGATCTCAACATGCGCCAAAGAAGGTGGATGCAGACCCTGCAGGAATTTGTTTTTGAAATCAAGTACCACCCAGGCAAAAAAAATGTGGTAGCAGATGCCCTCAGTAGAAAAGCCTCCTTGCTTGCAATTACTGTAGTGTCAAATCCCTTGATTATTAAAGCGAGAGAGAAGATCATGCAGGATAGATTCTTTGGCCCTATTGCTACCCTACTTATGCAGGAAAGCAAAACTCCACAGGAGTTGAACTGAGTTCAAGGGTACAGCCTAGATGATGGAATTATGTATTATAATCGTAGGCTATGTATTCCCAATGATGAGGGAACCAAGGGACAAATTCTGAATGAAGTCCATGACAGCCTTATAGGACATCCAGGTTTCATCAAAACCTACATGTCTGTGAAGAAAAGTTTCTTTTGGCCTGGTCTAAAAAAGGATGTTTCTAATCATGTAAGTCAATGTCTGACCTCTCAGAAAGTCAAGGCTGAGAGAGTAAAAATTCTTGGGAAGTTACATCCTTTAGACATCCCCCAGATGAAGTAGGAATGTATCAGTATGGATTTTATTACTGGATTACCTTCAGTGCAATCAGGTTACAACTCCATCTTCGTGGTAGTTGATAGATTAACCAAAGTTGCCTATCTGATTCTAGTAAAAGAAACCTACACTGTAGTGGATGTGGCCAGAGTGTTTCTCAAGGAAATCTTTAGATTGCATGGCCTACCCAGAAGAATAGTAAGTGATCGAGACCCTAAATTCATGTCAAGATTTTGGACTGCATTTTTTGAAGCAGTAGGAACTTTCTTGGATCTCAGCACAGCCTACCACCCTAAGACTGATGGTCAAATAGAAAGGGTAAACCAAGTAATCGAAGATATACTTCGGTCATGCTGTGGTGGCAGGGAACCCAAGAAGTGGCTAAGCTATCTGCACCTAGTCAAGTTCACCTACAATGCTTCTTATCACATAAGTATTGGGATGAGCCCTTTCAAAGCTTTATATGGACAAGAGTGCTTAACTCCATTAACTTGGTCCGACCCATTGATTAGGGTCGAGATGTCCAGACAGATGCTTGATGACATGGAGCAGCACATGCAGGTAATTCGTAAAGATATAAAAGTTGCCCAGGATAGACAGAAGCATTATGTAGATAAGAAGAGGACATACAGAGAATTCAAAGAAGCAGGTATGGTCTTCATTCGAGTACGTCCCAAAAGAAGTTCTCTATCTCTTGGGAAGTACAAGAAGTTATCCCCCAGATATTATGGGCCATATCTGATTATAAAGAAAGTAGGTGACTTAGCCTACGAGCTTCTTCTACCTCCTTATCTTAAAGTACATAATGTATTTCATCTCAGGCTTCTTAAAAAGTATATACCAAGCCCAAATCACGTGCTTGATGATGATGAAATCTTAACTTCTTCAACCTAAGGGCAGATGGAACTCCAACCTGAAGAAATCCTTGATGTACGTGAAAAGGTTCTCAGGAATAGAATTCTGAGAGAATTATTAGTTAAATGGAAGTTCTATCCTTTTGAAGATGCCACCTGGGAGAAGGAAGCCGAACTGTTGCGAGATTATCCCCAGTTTGCGAGATGAGGACATCTCGCGTTTTTCAAGTGGGAGAGAATGTAAGATTCCTCCCCAGCCTCTCAAGATGTCCAGCATCTTCCCCCTGTAATCAAATCCCTCTTTAGAAATATAAAAGATCTTGTTTCTACCTATTTTGACCTAGAGAGAGAAAATATTCTAGAAAGAGAATATTCAGATTTTGAATATTTTTGGATGGAAAAATATCTTTTCTTATTAAATAAGTTCCCCCGAAATAGAAGTTCAAAAAGATTTTTAGAAGGTGCATTAGAATCTGTTCAAGAGGCCTTATCCTAGGGGTCCAGATTTTCGAAAAATTTCAAATTAAGGTTTTGAAGGGCCAATCAAATTCATCCAAATGTATGAAGAAGATAAATAGAAGAAATAAAGAAAATCCCCCCACCAAAAAACAAAAAATGAGTAAATACTCACATAAGATGAAGAGTGGACTAAGGACCATGGACTAAGGACCCAAGGAAAAGCTAAAAAAATAGATTTTTGACACCTCACAATGGGGATTCCCCCCTCATGAATGAGGCGCCTACTTCACATGTGGGGTGGAGACTCTTGTACTTTCTTTGCCGCTTACTCTCTTTCCACCTTAGACAAATGATAAGGAGGCTTGTTCACAACCTTTGCATTTGGTTCAGGTATTAAATCTTTAAAAATTGAGATATTTCATCTCTCCTCTCTCCTAATTCAAGTCTAGTTCCAAAAAGTAAGCTAAACTGACCTAAAAATGGTCAAAAATTGACCAAAGTGATTTGGAAAATTCTAGAATCAGTTTGCTTGGTTAGGAGCTCACTTTTTCCTACAAATAGAAGCCTCCCCCTTTGTTGAAAAATAATAGTGTTTATGCACTGTTACTCTACTCCTCCCAAGAGCCAAGAATTGTGAATTTCTTAATAATTCACTCGTTTTTGACCTTTCCCTATGATTTGGTGGCCACTCTTGTTACAAACAAGAGTAGAACCCTCAAACCATCAAGCTAAAGGAAAGCTTCCAGAATTTATGTAAATTAGAAATTTTATATTTTTCTTTATTCTTTTTATGTTTTTCTAATTTTTGTGTTGTTTGAAATGATAAATGGACGCTATGCCTTGGTCGAAAGGCTTTTCCCCTCTCTCATTCTTAAAATCAGCCCTTCTTTATCCTAGTTAAGTGATAATAGATGGAATTAAACTTTTTATATTATTCTCTTTTATAAGTGAATTTTGATTAGTCTAGATTACTTTAAACCAATTAGAGTTAATTACTTTAAACCAATTAGAGTTAATTTTTAAGAAAAATTAAGTAGGAAAAATTAAAAAATGGTCAGCCATACAAAGGAGGTTTTGGTAAAATTTTTCAAAAATTTGGAAATAAGTATTATCTTTTATTATTCTATTTGATTAATCCCTATTGTTTCTATATTCTAAAAGTGTCATTTTCATGCATAGAAGATGCATATTGATTTTTTTATGCATAAAAGAATATTTTTTTAAATGAAAGTGTTACTTTCATCAAAATGATTTTTATGCATAAAAGAATAATTTTTTTATTATGAAAGTGTTACTTTCATCAAAATGGATTTTTTTGCATAAAAGAATAATTTTTTAATTATGAAAGTGTTACTTTCATAAAAATGGATTTTTATGCATAAAAGAATAAATTTTTTATTATTATGAAAGTGTTACTTTCATCAAAATGGATTTTTATGCATGAAAGAATATTTTTTTATAAATTTTTACTTTCATCATTATTGATTTTTATGCATAAAGGGATGCATAAAAGAATTTTTTTATAAAAGTGTTACTTTCATCATTATTGATTTTTATGCATAAAAGTATGCATGAAAGAATTTTTTTATATAAAAGTGTTACTTTCATCATTATTGATTTTTATGCATAAAAGTATGCATGAAAGAATTTTTTTTAATGAAAGTGTTACTTTCATCATTATTGATTTTTATGCATAAAGGGATGCATAAAAGATTTTTATTATTATTATAAAAGTGTTACTTTTATCTTTTTTGATTTTTATGCATAAAGGGATGCATAAAAGATTTTTTATTATTATTATAAAAGTGTTACTTTCATCATTATTGATTTTTATGTATAAAATAATGCATAAAAGATTTTTTTTTGAATTGTAAAAGTGTTAGTTTCACTAATATCCATTTTGATGCATAAAAGGATGCATAAAAGAATTTTATTTTTATATCAAAATAACAGTTCTCTTTAATCCTATGTCTAATTCCCATGAATATTGGTAAATGATTAAGTAAATACTCTATGAAAGAAAATCCTACCGTTTCATATTCTCTAAGATGACAATGAGAAAATTCAGTGAAACTATCAAAATCGGAATTTTAGTAGATGAATGATTCCTCATAGGAATTCGTGATTAGTTTTAAATTCAGTAAAGTAGTAATTGAAATATTTCCCTTTGATAAAGATAGTTTAAGAAGAACCTTTCCAGACTCAAAACCTGAAGTGTGTGCGTATCTGTATTCTAAAGTAAAAGTTAAGAAAGGCATTCAATTATGGGTGGGTGAGTACTTGTCTGGTTCTACTATTCTCGGTGGCTAACCCATGGGCCGCCGGATGGGGTTAGGCTGGAATCAGTAGAGTTTTAAACAATAAAATTGATTAATAGGAATACGCTTAGAACTCGAGTAGTTAATTAGAATCCTGAAGACTTCTCTAAAGAATAAATCAACTACTGTGCCTGATTCAATCAGGAAAAAAGCATTGATTCCTTCAAGTTAAGTCTGTAATAGTTTCCCTTCTATCTGGTTTATTCAGATGAAGGTTAGTTCAGTATCTTGGCCTCATTAGAAAAATCCGTTAAGAAAATAAAAATGGTAGAATTGTCCCCGCTTTCCGGGCATGGAAAATTTTCCCGGTTTCGTTTTTTGGAAGGACCACCAGCTTAGTCTCGTGCTCGGACATTCGAGGGCGAGCCCTCGAGTGAGAAACCCTACCCCGCGCAAGAGGAAGGTACTTCCACTGCTACCATCTGGGAATCCAGTGCGCAGAGGGGGCAGTAGGATCTCACACTATTCCATGTGTCTAGGAAGCTAGCTTCATCTCCAGAAGTCCACAATGTGAGTCCTCCCTTAGGTCCTGAAGTTACAACACCCAACGAGTAACTACATTCTAGAAATCATTACACCATTTTCTTATGCTTTTAATATTTCCATTTTGGTTTATATTTTGTTTGTTCCTTTTCCTTACAGGCAACTTGATAGGAACCTCAGTGAGCTTTTCCTCTGACCTTGTGCCTTGTCACTAGGTCTTATGGGCATCTCGGTAGGTATCATCTCATTGAGATTTCTCCTCTGGCTTTTATGCCTCTTTATCTGAGACTTATAGGAAACTCAATAGGGATATTTAAGTGGCGGACCTCATACCTTCTCACTAGGTCTTGAGGTGTCTTGGTAGTATCCTCAGTGTGCAAGACTCTCCCTTTGACCCTCATTTTAGGACTTACAAGGTGACACAATCGGAACCTCGCATGGGCTTCCTCTAGATCTCATGCCTTTTGACTAGGTCTTACATGCATCTTGGTAGTATCCTAGCTAAGCGTCTCCTCTGGCCCTCTCATGCCTCATTCTTTCAATATTAATATCATGATCGGGACCTCGCTGGACTTGATTCCTTCTCAGTGGGTCTTATAGGCATCTTGGTAGTAGTATCCCAGCTAAGCATCTCCTCTAGCCCTCTCATGCTTCATTCTTTCAATCTTAATATTATTTTTCCATTGACACCATATTTCAAGACAATACTTCAAGAATTGGCCAATTACTTACCATTCAAGTTCATCAGGTCATCCACCCTGAGATTCCCACAAAGGTGAAGGTTTCATTCCATGTACTCCATGCAAGTTCATCAGGTCATTCACCCCGAGTTTCCCACAGAGGTGAAGGTTTCATTCCATGTACTCTATGCAGTAGTAGGCATAGATGAGTTGGATCATCAAAGACAACATTTCGTAGGCCATATGTGTACTTTAATGTGCTCATGAAATCCTTTATATTTATCTTCTTTCTTATGCAATTTAGATTTGTGCAAGGTATGCAAGATTCCTATGAACTCATTCTCCAATGATAGTGTTTACACAGATAGAATTGACAATTTTTAGTGAGGTTATCCTTGTGACACAATTCACACTTTCTCCCCATTTTTAATATTTGATTTGATCAAAGCCCCCACAACTAGTGTACCAAACTAGCGCAAGACCAAGTGTGCTCCCAACACATAGAGCTTGGTGCAATACCAAGGTTCTTGTTGTTCACACGTAAGGTTGCTTGATCTTAGCTTTTAGTGTTCATTTTATAAAAAACCTCTTGCTTATGTGTATTTTCCGTCCATGGAAAGGCATTATAGCCTCATCATTACAAGGTGCCCTAGGAATCATAATAATTATATCATCCTCAATGACATGAGGATCATCATCGAGTAGCCCATGTGCATCATCAGCCATGGCTACATCTACATCAAAGAACATATCATCATCATCCTTAACTATGTGAGGGATAGAATTAAGTAGCCCATGATCTTCGAAAGAGAGAAAAGTCAGAGTACGAGTAAGAGGAGATAAATCTTGGGGATGATCGGATGATTTCAATCGTAAGAGAAGGTATTAGAAGACTCTCTATTCTCATATATCAAGTTCTAAAACTCTTATTAACGAGCAAAGACAACGAGAAACGATAAATTTCTATAAGGTATATATATATATATATATTGTTTTTCAATTATATATCATTCTTAGGGGTTGAGGTATGGCCCCAGCTTCTCTATTACTTGTTAATAGTGATCTATTTGATTGATTTACTAGTTAAAGTTTGTATTCTTTTAAACAACAGCATATGTCTTAATAAAGAATGTCTTATCAACAATCTCAAGTTGAAATGCTAAAATCTTTGTGAAAAGGATTGTTTTCTTAAGAAGGTAACATGGATTCTAGTCCTATGGTTTAGGTGAGTAAATGGATTGTTATCTTGGTTAAATTAAGGTACAGGTACAACTTCTCCTTGCCTTGACGCTGCCCCGTTCTTGTGCTTGTGTAGCCGAATGGCGGAGACGTTAGTAACGCCCCAGAGTCCACCCATGGTATCCCTCATACCATTGGGAGACTAAGGTTCGTTGATTGAGGTGAGTAATTGTGATGTTGCCTAGTTCTGAGGGCCCAAGCTAGTGCAGTGAATTGGCCCACCCTAGTGCGTAGGCATCCCTCTGAGGGGCGGGAACGAGCGACAGAGCCCAAGAGGGCGACAGGCCGGCTTGAGTCCTCGCCAGCGGGCCGATGATGAGGTGTATGGTCCCATAGGGTTTTTCCTAGCATGTAGAGGCTGGAAGGCCGAATTCTAGATCATCAACAGTATAAAGGAAAAGAATAAGAGAGCCGGTTTGGCTTGTATGGAATTGATTCTTGATAAACTTTTTTTTATATAAATCTTGTCTTTAGCATTATTGTATCGTGGAAAGAGGTAGTTTTAACAAACCTTGTGAAAGGGCCTTAATTAAGGAACATTGTTTATTTATGTCAAACAGTGTGGTAGGATTAATTAGAAAATAAATTGACTCGTGAGTAGGGTGGAAAGTGGGAGGATGGAATGTGCCCCGACGGCACCATTCTACGGACGGGCGGACCCCATTAGTGGGGTAGCTTTCCAACAGATTAAGTGAAAGCCCTATGCTAAATAAATAGGTTCTCAGGCTAACTCTATTCTAGGAGACTAGGCTAGCCGGCTGTGCCTTTCATGGATGAGGAAAAAAGCGTTGTCTCTCTAGGAATCAAGATTAGTAATTGCCCAAATTATGATCAATTACCCTATGGGTAATTTGAATTTTAAAAGAGCATGCTCCTCCTGCAGGATAGGACTAGGTCTTACCTACAAAAAAATCGTATCCTTGAATCTTTACCTAGCCAAGGTATTGACGAGTAGGAAATTTTCTCCAAGCTAAGACTTAGTAGACTATCTTACACACATGAACACATGTATACACATATGTTCACATGCATACACGTACACTCACATGTACGGACACATGTATGGACAGCCATGTGTTCATGTGTGTGTGTATACACATGAACAAACACATATATGGACACACGTGTATGGATAAATGCATGGACACACACACATGAACACAAGCATACACATATATTCACATGTATGGGCAGCCATGTATACATACACATGAACAAACACATGCATGGACACACACATGCACAAACATATGTATAGAGACACGTGTATGGACACATGCATGGACACACACACATGAACACATGCATACACATATACACATGCACAAACACACAAACATATGTATAGAGACACGTGTATGGACACATGCATGGACACGCACACATGAACACATGCATACACATATACACATGCAAACACATTCACTCACATGTATGGACACAAACACATGTATGGACAGCCATGGACACACATGAAAACACATTCAGTCACATGTATGGATAGCCATGCACACATACACATGTATGGACACACACACATGAACCCATGCATGGACACACACACATGAACACATACATAAACACATGTATGGACACACACACATGAATGGACAAACCTATACATAGATGCATGTATGGACACACATGAATGGACAAACCCATACATAGATGCATGTATGGACAAACCCATACATAGATGCATGTATGGACACACATACACAAGCACAAACCCATGCACATAGACACATGTATTAACACACATACACAAGTACAAACTCATACATAGCTATAAACAAACACATATATGCATGCATGTGTTATGGACACACATACACAAGTACAAACCCATACATAGCTATACACACACACACAAACATGCATGTACAAACACATGCATAGGCACATGCTCATTAGACATATGCATGCACAAACACATGCATAGGCACATGCTCATTCGACACATGCATAGACAAACACACACACACGTGAACAAACCCATGCACACACACATAAATGCATGCACAAACACATACACATCCACATCACACAAATGCACAAACACGTTTATAGACATTAATAATACAGACATGCATAGACATTCACGTATAACCACATGTATAAACATCTACATGTTGACACAAGAATAGACTCCACACCTACACGTGCCTATACAAACATTTCCATCCAAATTACACAAGCAAAAACTAATGAATAAGCAAGAGCATATGGTCTAAAAGCCTACCTCATTAGAGTGTCTCTGAACGATATATGGTGCATCGTCCAATGTGCCCTTTTTGTCCTTGGCTGAGGCTGCATCGTCCAACATGCCCTTTTCCTCCTTGGATGTTAATCAGCTTATTTTTTGACTCTGTTCACCTCTCTTTGGAGTTATGGATGGCCCTGCATTATTTCCCTTGGGGGTTTGTGGCATGCGTCTTCCTTTGCCAACGCTTAGCAGAAATGGGTTTCGACGAGGGGTGCTTGTCCATGCTTGGTAGAGATGCGGCCATTTGCATGTTCTCCGACGTCTCCTTTGTTGAGGAAACACAGTCGCCTGTCTACTCCAGTGTACGAGGGGATGATGAGGGGAAGCTTACAGGAGGGAAGCTTGGAGCAAAGGGGAAGGGAGCCCAAACTAGAGGAGGGGAGGGACAAAATCTGGTAGCATGATTCAAAATCTGGCAGTCGACGAGGGGACAATGGGAGGGGAAGCTTGCAAGGAGGGAAGCTTGGAGCAAAGGGGAAGGGAACACGATTTGAAATCTTGTATAGCATGCAAAAAGCATGTCTGAAGGGACCCCCATGAAAAGAACTGACCCCACACATGCAGTCGTCATTTAAAAAACCACCAAGTTTCCGGTGCTATTAAAAAGAGTGCCAACCACCGCCAAGTTTAAACCACCAAGTTGGTGCTATTAAAAATAGCGCCAACCACCGCCAATTTTATCATCCATAGGTCCAGGCTCCGGTGGCTCCCATCAGTTGACCGGTTGTTGCGGGCCAACATGCCACGGGGGTGCCACGTACATTGGCACCCCAAAATCTATCTAGAGTCATCGACATGGGATGCTTCCCATATATTTTTTGCCCGCACAGAGCCTCCCTCACATCAACCACTCATCCTTTGCATCGTGTGCAGAGTATGCCCAACAAGAACTGCTCAGTAGCGAGAAAGTGGAACAAGCTCTTCCAATGCACACTCACCATGGAAATTATATTTAATAAACCACCTTCGCCCCCCACAACAAATGTGCTATCTTACTAGGTAGCAGTTTGATATTAGGATCTTACAAAATACTATTACATTTATCAAAGCAAAATCTTTGATTGCTTCACTGCTGCAAGCCTTCCACAATTGCGTCCCCAATTGCGCCATCATGAACTGACCCCACACATGCAGTCGTCATTTAAAAAACCACCAAGTCGGTGCTATTAAAAATAGCGCCAACTATCACCAATTTTATCGTCCATAGGTCCAGGCTTCGGCCGCTCCTGTCAGTTGACCGGTTGTGGCAGGCCACCAATGTGCCATGGGGGTGCCACGTATACAAGCACCCTGAAATCTATCTAGAGCCGTTGACATGGGCTGCTTCCCATATATTTTGGCCCGCAAAGAGCCTCCCCTATCAGCCACTCATCCTTTGCATCGTGTGCAGAGTATGCCCAACAAGAACTGCTCAGTAGAGCGAGACAAGTGGAACAAGCTCTTCCAACGCACACTCACCATGGAAATTATATTTAATAAACCGCCTTCGCCCCCCATAACAATCGTGCTATCTTACTAGGTAGCAGTTTGATATTAGGATCTTACAAAATACTATCACATTTATCAAATAAAAATCTTTGATTGCTTCACTGCAGGCCTTCCACAATTGCGTCCCCAATTGCACCATCTGTAGCCCACCATTTGTAGGAAATGGTTGAGAAACCAGTCCTTCACAAGCTTGTCCTTCGCTAGTGAAGAGGAAGCAGCTGGCTTCTACGCCGACCATGGGCCACCACCTTATGAGAGAAGAGAGAGGTCCGGAAGACCTTCACCCCCCATACTTACCCCTCCTTTTCTCTAAAAACTCACTCATCTGGTTCCCCTTCAAGCACCTGAAAAAGTCCCAAGTCTCCCCCAGCAAAGGCAAGCCTTCCCCTCCAGCCATATATTTGGGCCATGGCCTTGCTTTAAGACTGGGATGTTCAACACCCTCTCGTTATACATGGTAAATACACCATTATGATCACTATTTAAATGAAGTTAGTGTTCCTAGATTGGGTCATGTGCCCTTGTTCTTCTGATAGCTAGAGTTCTCGATGGATCCATTGCTGTAGTGAAACTCAATAGCATGCATTTACATTAATGCCATGGGCAAGGCCATGGCCAAAGAATATGGGAAGAATCCTGTGTATGGATTGTGTATAATGTAGGTTTCCATGTGCATGTTAGATTGCTAGTGTATGGATTGTGTTGTGCTTTCTTTTGCATACACATGTTTGGTCAATATAGGTGTAATATCAAAATGCATTGTTTGCGCCCACTTTCACTTTAGCAAAAAGCATACCATTGTTTAAGGCATTACGAATGGGAGTCATGGACTCATGTGTTTTTCATTACCTATCGATGAGTGAGCACACTATTAGTAGGTGGGGGATTGGAGCTTTGAGGTGGGCTAGATGAGCCATACATTTCTATCATGTTTCTTTGGAGCTGCTTTGTCATCCATAGGGTATTGTCTTGGAGATGGGTTGCAACATGATGCCTGCTCTGAAGGCATGCCTCCATTCGGGGTTTCATTGGACATAGATTATGGCATCATTTCTAGCTATGTAGAGTGGTACTTGCGCAGCTACACGTTTGCAGGCTCATCTATGAGGATGAGAGTGGATGAGCACTTGGAGGATGAGATCGATGCACTTGCAAGGGTAAATCCCTATGATGACTAGTGAGCTTTGACAATCACTCTTTGACTTCTTTTGGTCCTATTCTGTCCACCTAGAGCACTATATGGTTTTTGTAGTTGCTTGAGTTTGGGGCTTACTCAATTATGTTTGCTCGGTGTCTTGTAACACTCCTAGGGGGTCAATATCTCAAGTGGCTGCGAGGTACTCATCCTATTATATCCACATGTTATAACAATAGTTTGACAATAATTATGTTTGCTCGGTGTCTTGTAACACTCCTAGGGGGTCATATCTCAGGTGGCTGCGAGGTACTCACCTATTATATCCACATGTTATAACAATAGTTTGACAATAATTAAATGTTAATCATATATTGGAAGTGTTATAATATTAAAGGTTTACATGGAATACTATTTGGGGAAGTTCTAAAAGCTCACAACAGTTGTACCAAGATGGGCGACCCTTTTTTTTCTGCATTGAGGCATGCTTCTCCATCCATGCCTTGTTCATTGCTCTAGTGTGCCTCATAATTGTTTCTTTATTTTATAATCCAAGCACCCTAATAATGAGGTACACTTTGTCCACAAGAGACAAAGAAACATAGCCCACTTCATTCATTCAATGCCAAAAAAACTTTATGAGTTATGATGAAAGATAAAACATATTGCACTTGGACCTTCCCATGTCAAAAATTCTTAAGACATATATTTTCATAATGTGTATGTTTTATTACCTATTTAAGCGAGCTAAACATCCTTCAATTGTGAATCTAATTAGTCCCAAATTTATTTAAAAAAAACTTAACACCACATTCAAAAAGTAAGAAATTTAATATGACTCACATATATTAATCTCCTCCATCCATGCCACAACACGATGATTGCCATCCCACACATAAAACATCTTGTTGCTCATAAATGCCCACTCTGTGCCTTTGATCATATTCTCGAACTCCTCGTTTTTCATTTGCCATATGTCATCTATAAGATTCCTCCCCAGCCTCTCAAGATGTCCAGCATCTTCCCCTGTAATCAAATCCCTCTTCATAAATATAAAAGATCTTGTTTCTACCAGTTTTGGCCTAGAGAGAGAAAATCTTTTAGAGAGTGGTAATTCAATTTTTAAATATTTTCGGATGAAAAAATATCTCTTCTTATTAAAATAAGTTCCCCTGAAACAGAAGTTCAAAATGATTTTCAGAAGGTGCATTAGAAATCAAGTATAACTTGTTCAAGAGGCCTTATCCTAGGGGTCAAGATTTTTTCAAAATTTTAAATTAAGGTTCCTATGGACCAATAAGATTCATCCAAATGTAGGGAGGAGATAAATGGAAGAATAAAAGGAAAATCCCCCAAAAATGAGTAAATACTCACATAAGATGAAGAGTTGACTAAGGACAAGGTTAAGAGTTAAAAAAAGAGAGATATTTAGAAGAAATGATGTATTTTTGACACCTTAGTATGGGAATTCCCCTCATGAAGGAGGCGCCTATTTCACATATGTGGGAGAGTTTTAAACTCCCAAATAATGAGATATTTTTATCTCTTCTATTTCAACTAGATCCAAAAAGTGGATTAAACTGATCCAAACATGGTCAAAAATTGACCAAACTGATCTGGAAAATTCTAGAATCAATTGGCTTGGTTAGAAGCTCACTTTCTTCTATAAATAGAAGTCTTCCCCTTTGTTGAAGCTCAATAGTTTTTTTGCACTATTACCCTACTTCTCCCAAGAGCCAAAAACTGTGAATTTACTCATAATTCATTAGTTTTTGACCTTCCCTCTTCTAAAGATTGGTGGCCACTCTTGTTTCAAACAAGAGTAGATCCCTCAAACCATCAAGCCAAAGGAAAGCTCTCAAATTCTCCTTGTAAGTTGGAGATTCTTCTTTTTTCTATTCCATTTTATGGTTTTTTATAATTTTTGTCTTCTCTAATATGAATATGATGTTATGCCTCATTGAAAAAAGGCATTCCCCTCTCTTTTTTAGTAAATCCAACCATTCTTTATCCTAGATGAATTATTAATGGATAAAATCAAGTTTTTTTCATAATGTTTCTCTTAAATAAGTAGAAAATGTTTACATTAGAATGATTTAAATATTCTTGGTGAGATTCTAATTAATTTTAGAGAGTTAAAAATTAAAAAATGGTCAGCCATACAAAGGAGGTTATGGCAAAATTTTCGAAAAATTTTGAGCTCATATGTAGAAGTTATGGATGTCCGAAATTTCAAAAACTTCCCCCCCCACTTTTTGGGAATGAAAAGTACAAAAAGGCATCTTCTAGAGAATCTTTTGACCACCTTTAATCACCCAACATTTTTGTAAACATGGCATCACATGATTGGTCCTATTCCTTAATAACCTTTTAATCACATGGCATCTTAAAGGGCCCCTGTAGACCTCAACCTTTCCCTAATGGGCCTAACCGTCAGCTCTCAGTCATCCATACTCTCGCAGAGTATCAAGGTAAACCTTTTAAGCTTTTGATTGATTCAGGCAGTTCTCATTCATTCATTTCCCTTGGATGCTTGCGTAAGCTAGTCTTACATCAAAAATCAGGGAAACCTATGCAAGTTGAATTGGCAAGTGGGAAGATTCTTTTCACTCACCTTGAAACATAACGTATTTAGTTCAACCTAGATGGGAGTTTAACTGACTGTCAATTCAGAGTTATACCTTTGGGAGTTTTCGACAGGATCCTTGGAATGGATTGGCTCCACAAAAATCAAGCTAACATTCACTGTCATAATGGAACTATTTCCTTCCGTGACCTTCACGGTAACAAGGTTCAAGGAACCGAAATTTCAAGATCCCCAAGTTTGCAGTTAGTAAAGGCTTCTAAGTTACTAAGAGGACATAGAAAGAAGCAGCGCATTTATCTTGTTAAAATGAATCCCGTAGACTCAAAGTTAAAAGCTAAAGAACCTGAATGGTTAACTGATTATGATGATTTATTCCCAGCAGAATTAATAGAGATGTCTCCAATTCGAGAAGTAGATCATGTGATGGAATTGACCCCAGGAGTTCAGCCAATAGCCCTGCGCACGTATAAAATGGCAGTTCCTGAAGCCATCAAACTCAAGGAATAGCTTAGATATCTGTTAGAACAAGGGTTTGTAAGACTCAGTGTTTCACCTTTGGGTGCGCCAGTTCTCTTTCAGAAAAAGAAAGATGGAACGCTTAGACTTTGTGTGGACTACAGAGGTCTAAATTAGCTGACAGTTAAGATTAAGTATCCTATTCCTAGAATTGATGAGCTTCTGGACAGGCTAAGTGAAGCCCAAATCTCACTAAGATAGATCTCAAATCAGGGTATTACCAGATTAGGATACCAGATCAGGATTAATGAGCAAGATATCCCAAAGACAGCCCATCGATACTTGGTATGGGCATTATGAATTCACTGTCATGCCGGCGAACAAATGCCCCAGCTACATTCAATCGCTGAGTGCAAGACATTCTCAGAGAATACTTGGATGATTTTGTTCTTGTTTTCTTTGATGATATTCTGATTTACTCAAAGAATGCAGCTGACCATGAAGCTGATGTCAGAAAAGTTCTTGAGATTCTAAGGAAGCACCAACTCTTTGCAAAAAAGAGCAAATGCACTTTCTCTGCCGACCATGTTGAATACTTGGGCTTTCTAGTATCCAAAGATGGAATTTCTCCAGATTCCGCAAAAGTCCAAGCAGTCATAAATTGGCTTGAACCAGATTCTACAAGTCCAAGCAGTCATAGGAACCAAAGACAATGAAAGAAGTCAGAGGATTCTTGGGATTGACTGGTTGGTATAGAATTTTTATACCAAAGTATGCTCTCATACTAATCTTCTCAAGAAGAATATTCCGTTTCAATGATCTGCTAGGTGCCAGAGTGCTTTTAATAAGCTGAAGACTGCCTTGGGAAAACCAATCCCGTTCTGAAGCTACCAGATTTCTCTCTACCCTTTGAGGTAGTAAGTGATGCAAGTGGTTTTGCCCTGGGAGGTGCACTCATGCAGGAAGGTCATGCAGTGGCCTATGAATCCCAAAAACTCAGAACACATGAGAGGAATTATGCTGTCCATGACCTAGAACTACTTTCAATAGTATATGCCTTGAAATTGTGGAGACATTACCTACTGGGACAAAGATTCACTTTGATGAGACAGATCATCAGAGCTTAAAGTGGATCTTCACTTAGAAGGATCTCAACATGCGCCAAACAAGGTGGATGCAGACCCTGCAAGAATTTGATTTTGAAATCAAGTACCGCCCATGCAAAGAAAATGTGGTAGCAGATACCCTCAACAGAAAAGCCTCCTTGCTTGAAATTACTTTAGTATCAAATCCTTTGATTAGTAAAGCAAGAGAGAAGATCATGCAGGATAGATTCTTTGGCCCTATTGCTACCCTACTTATGCAGGAAAGTAAAACTCCACAGGAGTTGAACAGAGTTCAAGGGTACAACTTGGATGATGGCATTATGTATTATAATTGCAGGCTATGCATTCCCAATGATGAGGGAACCAAGGATCAAATTCTGAAAGAATCCCATGATAGCCTTATAGCAGGACATCCAGGTTTCATCAAAACCTACATGTCTGTACAGAAAAGCTTCTTTTGGCCTGGTCTGAAAAAGGATGTACTGAATTATGTATGTCAATGTCTGACATGCCAGAAAGTCAAAGCTAAAAGAGTAAAAATGCTTGGGAAGTTACATCCATTGGACATCCCCCAGCAGATGAAGTGGGAATGTATCAGTATGGATTTTATTACTAGATTACCTTCAGCGCAATCAGGTTATAACTCCATTTTCGTGGTAGTTGACAGACTAACCAAAGTTGTCCATCTGATTCCAGTAAAAGAAAACTACACTGCAGTGGATGTGGCCAGAGTGTTCCTCAAAGAAATTTTCAGATTGCATGGCCTACCCAGGAGAATAGTAAGTGATCCAGATTCCAAGTTTACTTCAAGGTTCTGGACTGCATTTTTCGAAGTAGTGGGAACTTTCTTGGATCTCAGCACAGCTTTACCACCCTGAGATCGATGGTCAAACTGAAAGGGTAAACCAAGTAATCGAAGATATACTTCAGTCATGCTATGGCAGGGAACCCAAGAAGTGGCTAAGCTATCTGCACCTAGTCGAGTTCGCCTACAATGCTTCTTATCATCACAGAAGTATTGGGATGAGCCCTTTTAAAGCTCTGTATGGACAAGACTGCTTAACTCCATTAACTTGGTCCGACCCATTGATTAGGGTCGAGATGTCCAGACAGATGCTTGACGAGATGGAGCAGCAGATGCAGTCAGTTTGTAAAGATATTAAAGCTGCCCAGGATCGACAGAAGCAGTATGCAAATAAGAAGAGGACAGACAGAAAGTTTGAAGAAGCAGATATAGTCTTCATTGGAGTACGGCCCAAAAGAAGTTCTCTATCTCTTGGGAAGTACAAGAAGTTATCGCCCAAATATTGTGGGCCATATCTGATTACAAAGAAAGTAGGTGACTTAGCCTACCAACTTCTTCTGCCTCTTCATCTCAAAGTTCATAATGTATTGCATGTAAGCCTTCTAAAGAAATATGTGCCAAGCTCAAATCATGTGCTTGATGATGAAATCCTAACTTCTTCAACCCAAGGGGGGCAGATGAAACTCCAACCTGAAGAAATTTTTGATGTTCGAGAAAAGATTTTCAGGAACAGAATTCTTAGAGAATTATTGATAAAATGGAAGTTCTATCCTTTTGAAGATGCCACATGGGAGAATGAAGCCGATCTGTTTGCCGGATTACCCCCAGTTTGCGAGATGAGGGCATCTTGCGTTTTTCAAGTGGGAGAGAATGTAAGATTCCTCTCGAGCCTCTCAAGATGTCCAACATCGTCCCTTGTAATCAAATCCCTCTTCGAAAATATAAAAGATCTTGTTTCTACCAGTTTTGGCCTAGAGAGAGAAAATCTTTTAGAGAGTGGTAATTTAGTTTTTAAATATTTTTGGATGAAAAATATCTCTTCTTATTAAAATAAGTTTCCCTGAAACAGAAGTTCAAAAAGATTTTCAGAAGGTGCATTAGAAATCAAGTATAATCTGTTCAAGAAGCCTTATCCTAGGGGTCAAGATTTTTTTGAAATTTTAAATTAAGGTTCCTATGGACCACTTCGATTCATCCAAATGTAGGGAGGAGATAAATGGAAGAATAAAAGAAAAATCCCCCAAAAATGAGTAAATACTCACATAAGATGAAGAGTTGACTAAAGACATGGTTTAGTTAAAAAAGAGAGATATTTAGAAGAAATGATGCATTTTTGACACCTCAGTGGGAATTCCCCTCATGAAGGAGGCGCCTATTTCACATGTGTGAGAGAGTTTTAAACTCCCAAATAATGAGATATTTTTATCTCTCCTCTCTCCTATTTCAACTAGATCCAAAAAGTGGACTAAACTAACCCAAAAATGGTTAAAAATTGACCAAACTGATCTGAAAAATTTTAGAATCAGTTGGCTTGATTAGAAGCTCACTTTTTCCTATAAATAGAAGCCTTCCCCTTTGTTGAAGCTCAATAGTGTTTTTGCACTGTTACCCTACTTCTCCCAAGAGCCAAAAACTGTGAATTTACTCATAATTCATTAGTTTTTGACCTTCCCTCTTCTAAAGATTGGTGGCCACTCTTGTTTCAAACAAGAGTAGATCCCTCAAACCATCAAGCGAAAGGAAAGCTCTCAAATTCTCCTTGTAAGTTGGAGATTCTTCTCTTTTCTATTTCATTTTATGGTTTTTTATGATTTTTGTCTTCTCTAATATGAATATGATGTTATGCCTCATTTTGAAAAAAGGCATTCCCCTCTCTTCTTTAGTAAATCCAACCATTCTTTATCCTAGATGAATGATTAATGGATAAAATCAAGTTTTTTTTCATAATGTTTCTCTTAAATAAGTAGAAAATGTTTACATTAGAATGATTTAAATACTCTTGGTGAGATTCTAATTAATTTTAGAGAGTTAAAAACTAAAAAATGGTCAGCCATACAAAGGAGGTTATGGTGAACTTTTCTAAAATTGTGTAAAATAAGTTTTACTTTTTTTTAATTCAAAAAGAGTAATTCCTATCATATATGTATTCTTAAAGTGTTATTTTTAATCCTAGGTATAGAAAAATGCATACTAAAACTATTTTATTAAAAAAAAGTGTTACTTCCTTTAGAATTAAATTCTATGTATAGAAGGAAGCTTATTGAAATTTATTTTGATCACAAAAGAGTGATTTTCGTCATAAATGATTTATATGCATAAACATATGCATATAAGATATTTTTTTAATATTAAAAGTGTGATTTTCATCATAAATGATTTTTATGCATAAATGGATGCATAAAAGAAATTCTTTTATATTAAAAGAGTGATTTTCATCATAAATGATTTGTATGCATAAACATATGCATAAAAGATATTTTTTATATATTAAAAGTGTGATTTTTATCATAAATGATTTTTATGCATAAATAGATACATAAAAGAAATTCTTTTATATTAAAAGAGTGATTTTCATCATAAATGATTTGTATGCATAAACATATGCATAAAAGATATATTTTTTATATTAAAAGTGTGATTTTCATCATAAATGATTTGTGTGCATAAACATATGCATAAAAGATATATTTTTTATATTAAAATGATTTTCATCATAAATGATTTTTATGCATAAATGGATGCATAAAAGAAATTATTTTATATTAAAAGAGTGATTTTCATCATAAATGATTTATATGCATAAAAGATATTTTTTTTATATTAAAAGTTTGATTTTCATCATAAATGATTTTTATGCATAAATGGATGCATAAAAGAAATTCTTTTATATTAAAAGAGTGATTTTCATCATAAATGATTTGTATGCATAAAAGATATTTTATATATATTAAAAGTGTGATTTTCATCATAAATGATTTTTATGCATAAAAGAAATTCTTTTATATTAAAAGAGTGGTTTTCATCATAAATCATTTGTATGCATAAAAGATATTTTTTTAATATTAAAAGTGTGATTTTCATCATAAATGAGTTTTATGCATAAAAGATATATTTTTATATTAAAAGTGTGATTTTTATGCATAAATGGATGCATAAAAGAAATTCTTTTATATTAAAAGAGTGATTTTCGCCATAAATGATTTGTATGCATAAACATATGCATAAAAGATATTTTTATATTAAAAGTGAGATTTTCATCATAAATGATTTTATGCATAAAAGATATTTTTATATTTAAATAAGGATTCTCTTTAATCCTCTATTTGATTTTCGCTAAAATTGGAAAAATGAATAAGTAGATAATCTGTGAGAGGAAATTCTACCGTTTCATATTCACTAAGATGGTAATGAGAAAATTCAAATAAACTATCAAAGTCGGAGATCGAGATAAATGATTATTTTATTCCTCATAGGAAGTCATGTTTAGTTTAGAAATCTGTAAGTAAATATTCAATGAACGAAATTTAGAAAAAGAGAAATTGAAATATTACCTTTCAAAAAAGATAGTTTAGGAAGAACCTTTCCAGACCCAAACTCTGATTCAGACTATTGACCAAGACCTAATTCCTTCGGGCATCAGTTTCGATCAATGACGATGTGCCCAGTTCATGAAAAATGCACTCAAATCACCCACCGAATCTGAAACTAAGTTGAGACCTTTGATTTTGATTTGAGGATTAAGATTACAGAATTCGAGGAATTGTGCTTGGGAATCCAGACCTGTGATCTGGAAGTATTGGGATACAGAATTAAGATATAACCATTGTATTAAAAAACAAAATCAAAACTGAAAACTTGCATAGAAACCCTGTTTTCTTAATAAAGGACTGTCTTACGCCAGAATGCTGGAGGGAGCATTTGGCATATGTGTTTATCTAAGGGAAGTTCGGTTGCAACATCTGGCAGGGAGTGTTCAAGGAACAGCTCATGCGGCAAAAACTTGCCCAGGTCTTGACCAGCCTGGGTATGGTGAAAAATGGTGTGCTTCCGGTACGATAGGCGAGGGTCGACGAAACAAAGAATTTTAGGGCACTTCCAAAATTTTTGGTTTTTGTACACCTAAATATCTCGATATAAAACCAAAAATATCCAAATTTCGACAAGTTTTGAGCTTCGTACTTTCATTTTCCATTTTCAGCCATGCCCAAAGGGAGACCTCGCAAAGCAAAAGAGGCAATACTGCCGGAAGAGGATACCAAAGTTAATGAAGTATTGGTGCATGCTTCTAGGGAGCCATCCATTAATACCGTTGTGAATGCAAGTGGGCATGCTAGCCCAGGGGTATACAATTGGCTCTAGTGACTGAATAATGAAACGTAATAAATGGTGGAAATGATGCGTGAAACTCTTGAAGCCTTTAACAAAAGTCAAGCTCAATGAGTTATTTAGTTCAATAGTATGATTAAAAGCATGAACATGAACTAAGCTATTAGCACATGTAATTATTACGTGTTTACATCCAAACAAATAAAATCTAGTAGTTTTGTAATGATTTTTTAGCCCTCAAAATGGACCTTTTCCACATAATGAAATGCTACAAAGTCATGTTTTTTCTTTACTTATGAGATTTCTTTGAATGACATATGTTTAAATGTCTCTTCTTTGGTGTGCTTTTTTCAATATACATGATAGGTACTTAGTAAAGAATTGATTCAGAATTTGGTGCAAACACATGCCCTTAAATTTGGTGCAAACAAATGCCCTTAAATTTAGATTATACTATTGTGTATTGAATGTGTGTGTGTGTGTGTGTGTTGTTGAAAATACAAGTGAATAGGGTGTGTGTGGGAACAAGCTCTTGGATAGAGGCTGTAAAAGAGAAGATGTAATTGTGAAAGAACCTGTGAAAAGGTTAGAAGAATCTACTGAGAGAGAATAATGGGTAGCATGAGGGAATTTAGGAGTGTGGAGATATTCTGGGAGATATTCAGGGAAAAGAGAAGAGGTGGAGAGAATCAGGCAAGAGGTGGAGATATTCTGGGAGTGAATCATGGAGAAATCAGTGGGATTAGATGCTTGATGTAAACTCTATAAATTGAGGCATAGCCCTAATGAGAATTTGCTGGTTTTTGAGTATCCATGCCTACATTAATCTATTTACTAATTATTCACTAATTACGTCTTACTCATTTGCTAATCACTTTGTTAATGATGTTGATTCTAGTGTTTGATCCACCATAGCTCATCATTATGCTCAAATTTCAACATGGTATCAGAGCCATGCCTAGAATCAATTAGGTTTATGAGCCCATTAGTTAATTAATGAGGATTAGTAGATAATTAACAAAAAATCCAATTTTTAGTGAGTTTTCCACTTCCCCCTTCACCCCCAGCGAGTGGAGGGTCTCTAGCACCTTGCACACATCAAATTAGGGCAAGCCCTTCTAGCATGCGGTAGCCACCTCAAAGCTCTTCAATCCTATCCAAACAAAAGCGCAAACCGTCAAGCGATAAGGGAGAAATCGCAGATTTGCTGGGCGCCGTTTTTCTGAGCTATTTTTGCCATTGCTACTTCATCAAATCACATTGCTTCAATTCCTCTTAGCCCCGGGGGTTTTCAAGCATGCTCTACAAGCTGGTGAAGACAGAAATCAATTTCATCAAGTCTACAGTGAGATCCAAGCTCTTCATCAAATCTGCAGGTGACTTTGGTAAAACAGAGATTAAGCTTTCAATATTTGGTCAAATCTTGTGTTTCTTGGCTTAATCCTCTACTAGACTCATTTCTATTGATGCCTTTGAAAGCATTTGAGCTCATTTGAAGAGGAAGGCACCAGATCTGGACTCCCCGCATACTCTATTTTTTGCACACAAAACAGAGCATTAATTTGCTAATTAGTGATTAATCAATGCTAATCACTGTATTTTGGTGCAATTGAGGGTTCAAATTAACCATTAGGTATCTGATACAGATCCCTATAACTTCAGATTGCAAATCGGAGTTGGTTTGATATCCCAACCATCCCGTACAAATTGGTTACCCTTGATTTAATGTAATTTCTGGGAAAATTGTGCTGATAAATTTGTGAAAATCATCATTTTGCATTTAACCCTTGGTTAATGCCTGTAAATCTCACTCAAATTCAAGATTATTCACAGCCAGAGTTGCATTTGGAATGTGCATGAGAATGAATGCTATACGCATTATGTATTGGGCACATTGCATCAGTGTAAAAATGGGAACAGACACTGCCCTTGTCCAGAATAAGGCAAGAGGTAAGACCTCCCGCATAAATTTCGGTTTGCATTGCATAATGACAAAAGATAAACATAAAAAGCCCAAAGGAACTGTCAACAAAACATTGAAACATGTTGCTCACATGGAGCAAAAAGACCTGACGGACAAGCTCATGGCCCCAGCCATGAAAGAAGAAGAATATCTCTTTCCAAGAAGAGGATCCACACCGAGAAGAAGATCTGAAGGAAGACATGGACACGAGAAGAGAAGCTGCCACAAGAAGAGAAGCTGCCCCAAGAAGACTGAAAGAAGAGACGGACGCATGGAGAGATGCTGCCACGACAAGAAGACTGAAGAAAAGAGAAGATATGAGGCTCCAAAGAGTGAGGAGCCATGTGAAAATCTCTGAGAGAGAGAGAGAGAGAGAGAGAGAGAGAGAGAGAGAGAGACCCCACAACCCAATGTAACCTGCCCCAATAAAGTAAAGCCACCTCTGAGCCACCGATGATGTAGGCCACGTGGTAGATGTATGTGTGAGCACTTTAGTCAAGGTCGCGGGCACTTATAGTAGCCTTGGACACATAGAGAGAGAGAGTGTCAAGGACTATGGAGTTTAGGGACTTGAGGCACTGGTCGCGGACTGTCAAGTAAGAAAGAAACTTGATACAGGGTCCAGGTGTGCTGAGATAACTTGAGGGGAGGAGTAGACACTGGTCGCGGACTACCAAGTAAAGGGAGGCAAACTTGGTATAGGGTCTAGGTGTACTAGGAGTATTCACTTGAGGGGAGGTGTTGAAAATACAAGTGAATAGGGTGTGTGTGGGAACAAGCTCTTGGATAGAGGCTGTAAAAGAGAAGATGTAATTGTGAAAGAACCTGTGAAAAGGTTAGAAGAATCTACTGAGAGAGAATAATGGGTAGCATGAGGGAATTTAGGAGTGTGGAGATATTCTGGGAGATATTCAGGGAAAAGAGAGGAGGTGGAGAGAATCAGGCAAGAGGTGGAGATATTCTGGGAGTGAATCATGGAGAAATCAGTGGGATTAGATGCTTGATGTAAACTCTATAAATTGAGGCATAGCCCTAATGAGAATTTGCTGGTTTTTGAGCATCCATGCCTACATTAATCTATTTGCTAATTATTCACTAATTACGTCTTAATCATTTGCTAATCACTTTGTTAATGATGTTGATTCTAGTGTTTGATCCACCATAGCTCATCATTATGCTCAAATTTTAACATGTGTGTGTGTGTGTGTGTGTGTGTGAGAGAGAGAGAGAGAGAGAGAGAGAGAGAGAGAGAGAGAGAGAGAGAGAGAGAAGTTTCTAGCATTTTGAAAAGTATCTTTAAAGACAATGTTATAAAATGTAAAAAGAGGCAAGCCTAGTTCTTGACCTACGTGCTTTTGCGGTTTGTGCACTACCCTCTCAGTATTACAGTGCTTCCATGTGGCATGTGGCTAGAGAGGAGCTCTCAAACCTGCCAACGTGGTAGCTATGGGATTAGTTTCCTACATTGCTTGCTCAAGCAATTTTTCCACCTTCAGAAGAGAGAGCATGTGGCAAGAGAGAGCATGCAAGTCATGGAACCCCACGTAGAAATAAAACTCATAAATCACCTTGAAATAATATTTCAATTACCCTATGTACAACCTTGTGAGCTTATATTCAAATATGAGTTACTATATGTGTGAATACACTCATAGTGTGAAATGTGCATATGTTTTGTTGGGATGAATACTAATATAAATATGTATGTGTACATGTGTGTGGGTTTACACATCTCTCTCTCTCTCTCTCTCTCACACACACACACACACACACACGCGCACACACACACACACACACACACGTATGCGCCTGCACGTGCACCCTCTCACAGACATGCCCTTTTTCATGCGCTACTCTAGGAATAGATCCTTGCGCTTAGACAATGTACGTGTTTATGTGTGTGTTTTTATGTTTGTACATGCATGGAGTGTGCACATGCTACGAGTGTGTGTGCCTTTATGTGTTGATAATATGTGTGCACATGTCTATGTGACTGCACCATCAAGTAGTAAAGCCTTAATGAAGCCAGTTCATGCTACCCTCACACTCAAACTCTTTGTCTATCAACTATGCGTATGTCAACTATACGTGTGTTACTGTGTGTCAACTCTGTGTACACATGCATGCGATTGTGTGTGTCACAACCCATGTGGGTGTGTGTGAGTGTGTGTGTATGAGTGTGCACACATGCACCAATGTGTATGCACGTGTATATCTATGTGTGTGTGTGTATGAGTGTGCACACATGCACCAATGTGTATGCACCTGTATATCTATGTGTGCATGTGCATAAGAGAGTGTGGGTGTGCATCTATGTGCTTGTGTGTGTGGATGCACGTATGTATGTATGTGTGCATACATGTGTATGTGTGTACGCATGCACAAAAACTTGTGTGTGCATATGTGTGCGTGCATATATGCACATGTGTGTGTGTGTTTGAACGCTCAAGTGTGTGCATGTACATATATATGTGTGTGTGTGTGTGTTTGAACGCTCAAGTGCGTGCACGTACATGTGTATATCTATGTATGTTGTGTGTATGTGCATAAGTGTGTGTGTGCGTGTACGTGCTTGCAAGTGTGCATTTTTCTGTATGCACACTTGCGTGCTTGTGTGTGGGTGTGTGCATGCATATGTATGCATATGTCAATTCTATGTGCACGTGCAATTGTGTGTGATTGTGTGTGTGTCGATTCTATATGTTTATAAACATGCACACATGTGGAAGTGTATGTGTGCATGTGTGTATCAAGTGTGTGCATACCAACTTTCTGTGTGTGCACATGCGTGTACATGTGCAAGTGTGTGCATTTATGCATCAATAGTGTCTACACACACACACACGTCTATGTGAGTGCACCTTTATGTATTAAAGCCTTAATAAAGGCAGTTCTCATGTTACCCTCACGCTGAGACTATGTGTATTAACTCTGTGTATGCATGCATATGATTGTGTGTGTCGACAAAATCGCATGTGTACGTGCAACACTATGTTTGCGCTTGTGTGTGTAAACTTATGTGTATACAGGCATATATTTCTCTATGTGTGCAAATGCAAGAGAGTGTATGTGTGCCTATGTGTGGATGCACACATGTATATATGCGCATGTGTGTGCACATCTATGCATGTGCATGTGCACTTATGTGTGCATATGTGTGCATGCATATGTGCACATGTATGTGTGCGCACGTTCAAGTATGTGTACACACACATATTTACATGTGTATGTCTGTGTGTGTGTGTTATGCATGTGTGTGCCAGTGTGTGCATGCACATATAAGGGTATGTGTACATGCACCCGCTTGTGTGTCATTGGATGTGCATCAATTTTATGTACATGCATGAGAGTGTGTGCATGCGCCTATATGTGTGCATGTATATGTCTTTATGTGTGTGCACACACACAAGAGAGTGTGGGTGTACATCTATGTGCCTGTGTGTATGGATGCACATGTATGTACGTGTGTACATGTGTGCACATGTAGGTGTACGTATGTGTACATGTATACGTGTATGTATGTGTATGTGTGCATGTTCGAGTGTGCATGCACGTGTATGTGCATATGTATGTATGTGTGTATTGTGCATGCGTGTATGTGTGTGTTGTGCATGCGTGTATGTGTGTGTGTGTGTATGTGGATTTTATGTACACGCACAAGTGTGTGTGTCGATTTTGTGTGTTTATGTGTATGCACACTAGTGTGTGTGTGCCTTTATGTATAAATAGTGTGTGTGTGCACATTTTTGTGTGAGTGCACCATCATATATTAAAGCCTTAATGACGGCAGCTCACGTTACCCTTACACTAAGACTATGTGTGTCGACTCTCTGTATGCATGCGTACAATTGTGGTTGCCACAATCACATGTGCACGTGCAACATGTGTGTTCTTGTATGTGCTTATCCCTCCTATGTATATGCACGTTTATGTGTCTCTCTGTGTAAATGTACGCAAGAGAGTGTCTACACCCATCTATATGCCTATGTGTGTGGATGCGCAAATGTATGTGTATGCATGCACATGCACTTGTGTGTGCATGCATACATACATGTTTGTATGTTTGTGTGTACACTCGAGTGTGTACATGCACGTGTATTTGTGTTGTGCATGTGTATGTAAGTGTGTGTGTGCATGCTAGCGAGTGTGTATATGTGTGTCATGTGCATGTGTGTGGGTGTGTATGCATGCACGTGCATGTGGGTATTTGGATGTGTGTTGATTATGTGTGCACGCATGTGAGTGTGTGTGACTTTGTGTGCATGCATAGTCATGTATGTGTGTATATGCATATGCAAGTGTACGACCATGTGCGTGTGTCTATATGTGTATGTATATGTGAGTGTGCATGAGTGCGTTGTAACGTACTCATATGTACGTAGTTTTGGGCCCATTTGACTCGGTGATTTTTAGCATCTATATTTAATATTGAAAAGTATAAAATACTTAGAGGACATAAAAGATTAAGTTTGGTCACAAATTTAGTAGTTTTTATTCAATTTTGGGACTTTTAATGCATGTTTTGAGGTGTCATTTGTAAGCGATTTCTATTCTATACTTAACCATGTTAGATAATGTATAAGAGGGTTATAGTGAGTAAAGGAAACTCATATGGGGGTTTACATAGTAAATATAACTTCAACGGGCGCCCGAAACAGGGCCCGGACACCAAATTGACCCTTAATTTTCAGTTATACGGCCTCGCATGAGGGGGTAGATAACTTTATTTATACATATGTTGATGTTTGATCCAGATAGCCATTATCATGAACATAGGTGATGGTATATCTAAGAGTAGTATAGGAATGAGCTCTAGTTATAATTATTTAGAGTACATGTGAAGGATGTTGAAAGATGGTATGTCTAAGGGTAGTGTAGAATGAACTCTGGTTATAATTATTTAGAGGACATGCATAGGATGTTGAGAGATGCAATCTTCGCTCCCGACATTGTCTTTTTGTACAAAGAGAAAAGAGAGGAGCTTAGGGCTTTTGGAATGGTGGTAGAGAAGAGCTTGGAGCTTTCAGGAGATGACGGTAGATTCAAGGTCCCCTATGCTAGAGAGCATACTACTGCACATACGCATGGTAGAGTCCAAACTCACATGCACTCTCCTCGACATAGATGGTCGCATCATGTGTATTTGCTTATAGTTCTTCAGCTTTAAAATTGAATTGTATAACAAAAATCAGGATTGGTGAATCAATCAACTCGTGGTATTCCAGATTAACGAGCTAGGCCCTCATCCTTCATGTGCACATAATTTCCTACTTTACAAACCATCCCCTCCTACAATGCTTTTGTCTCCTTGAAATCAAAGGGTGGTCGTGCAAAGAAAACCAACCCCAACCCACAACATGTGGAGTCATAGACCATATGAAGTGCCAATAGTACATGATCCTATATAATGACCCTAGTCATTGCCAACATCAAATGGAAACCCTTGAATGTCGAAGTGCAAAAAGCATCAACATCAAAAAGGTCCTTGTCGCCTCCTGGATGATCGAATGGAAAACTCCATGGACCAACTCCCAAGCCGTAGAATATGATGTTGCCCGGGTCGAAAAGACGATGTAGCCATGCATCCTCAATCATCACATAGTCTCGTGGATCAAAGAGAAGCCCAAAGAGCCAATGGTCCATATGCACACATGCATAACCACATGTACTGAAGGAAGTTCCATCCAATAATCTACCAAAATGATGATCCACATGACTGTCGAGATCAAATGGAAAATGTGAAGGGCCATCATCTATGATGAAGATAGTCATGTGCTCTCCATCAAAATCACACTCCAAATGGCATGAAGAACATCCAAAAATGAATGCCCCAATCGCATAAACCATCATCTCATGTCGGCATCCACAAAGTCCAAAGATACACACCTCATAGAGCTAACATCCATATGGGCATAGGTGTGATCATCCAAATACACATGCTCACTATATATATGGAAGTATCCATCATCAACCATAAAGCATGTGTCGTCATAATTGCCCCCATCCTCATGATAGATGGTAGTACAATGATAATAATCTAGCAAACCCTCCATAAGTATGACTCTCTCTATGTCATCCTCTATATAATAAGCATAGCACTTGTCAATGTCCCATATACAAGGAGAGTCGCCATACACATCACAAAACCAAGAAGCATCTCCAATAGGTGTGTGTAAGGCATCACTATAATGCACAAACTCTGATCAATACATGTCAAATCATCATGTGCATAACCATCACCACATATGTAATCTGCCCACGTGTCCAAGTTACAATCCTCAAGACTATCATAAGCATGATTGTCATCAACACTAGACTCCATATAAGGCATCCACACATAAAGTGGTCTCATGGAGCTCACAATCATAAACTTTCCACTTAGAGCTCAGAAAAGTATCATAAATTGGATTCAGAATGTAGTCCACGAGCCATCCTTCAAAGAATCCATGAATGCCTAGTATGGCTGTCCACAACAATCAATGCATGTGTAACACCTACCATAGGTGGTTTAAAAAAAAGCTGTCCACACTATGAGTATCACATATGTCCACATCATGAGCATTACACCAAGTGGATGCACAACTATCCAACCTCTTGTGAAGATAGGCATCCATCTCTTCCGTAAAATCATCATACCCATCGATACATGCACAATTATCCAACCTCTTGTGAAGATAGACATCCATCTCTTTCGTAAAATCATCATACCCATGGATACAACCATCAATAGAAGGTGTAGTGCTGCCCAAAGAAAAACCATCCACCTCCATAACACATATGGAATCCATCATCTCATGCATAACAATATCTCTTGAGGATGACTCCATATCAACCCAAAGAAAAGATACATCACCACAAGAAACTTGGTGCCAATCTACATGTGTATACTGCCCATAACTATCATCAATCGTCGATGCATTACCAAGACAAGTGTGAAGAGTCTTTGAAGAAGGTGAAAGAGGTTCATTCACATAACCATCAATGAGTTGTGAATTTCTAGACATCAAAAAACGCATCATTGGCTCACAATGGGCCACTACATCAACACATATGGATTTTTCCATCATAGGAAAAAGATCTATGCATGCTAGAACACAATCGGTACATGAGATAATGTCCAAAACTTCTTGTACTTGAGTGTTTTTTCATTCTTGAGTAATTTGGGGACGCCTAGGTTACTCTTGCGTCATGCCGGCTAGGTTGAGATCGTGGGTGATACCACTATAAATATTAATACGTGCGGTATATGACGTATGCTTGGGGCCGTCTATGATTATTTCAGTTAGGTTTGTATTGGCAGGGTGATCCTTGGAAGTACTTACGCCTGGTAGTCATGAGTTGGTTATGGTTTGTGCCTGTTTAATATTTGTGGGATTAATTTAATTATTAATTGGGCTTATATTTTCAGGTCCAGAAGATTACGAGGATTGATAAATAATGTCGAGGAGAATGTTTCTTATGAGCATCATATTTATTTTTACAAGCGTAGCTTGTAACCTTAGCAAATGATTTTTCCATTTTGAACTTTAGGAAAGATACATTTATAATGTGGAATTTATTAAAGCCTATGGCTTTACCCTAGTCCCAATATTTGACACTCTATTTTTGTAAAAGAAGAGTGCCGTGCTCTCTAAAAAGCACATTTTGTATATTTTGGAGCTATGGCCTATTTTTGGGGGAAAAGAAAGCTAATAAAGAAATACTCTTGTGTGGGGAAGGCCACGCACAAGGAGGGGGAAGATTGCACCCTTAATGGTGATGTTTTTCTTTCTCTTGTCTTATGTTTTGTTATATGCTTTAATTTTCAATTTAATTCAAGTAGTTGTTTTAATATTTGATATATTTCATGAGTTTTTGATTATTCCCTTCAAGAAGATTAAAGGGTCCCGTTTGAGTGGTATCAGAGCTTTGGTGTAATTTAATTTTCTTGAAGGCGGTCAAAAGAGGTGAAAGAGACAAAAGCAGAGGTGATTTTGGTAATTTTCTTGAATTTAAATGAAAGAAGAACACGTTTAGGGATTTTTGTTTATGTATGGATGAAATAAAGCTTACCTTTAGGGATTTTTGTTTATGTATGGGATTTTTGTTTATGTATGGATGAAATAAAGCTTGTTTTTAACCATTGGGTAATCAATCTCCATCAATCTATTGCCCAAAGAATAAAACAAGGTGGAAAACCATTAGTGGGTTTTTCAAAACCATAAAACCACCTTCTTCTTCCTTAATCCTCTTCCTAATCTGTCTATACGGATTGAAAGAGCAAGCAGAGGAGCATGGAGGGCCATAAGAAGAATTGCTAAACCTTTCCTTTGCTCAATTTCTATAATAGAGGGATTAAAATTATTCAAGAGTTGCTTTTCAAAAATTACTTTTAATTTTTATTTACTTTTTCCTCCTCTACGCTGGGCGCAAGCTTAGAGAAATATATATATATATATATATATATATATATATAATTTCCAATCTCTCTCTCCCTCCTTCGTACCCGGGTGGCGAGCGCTGCAAATTAAGGAAGGGGAGGAATTTTCAGGCTGCGCAAAAATTCCAGGAGGCGTTGAATATTTTCTCCTCTCTCCTTCCAACCTCTGTCCATCCGGTCGGCGACGGCCAGCGTGCGAATTCAGGGGAGGCCCCAATTTTTCTATTTGCGCTTATTTAAGCAGAAGCTTAAAAGCTTTGTGAGCTTTTGCTTACAACCCACATTAAAAATAAAAATAATAAAAAAATCTCCCTTTTTACTCTTACACTCGCTGCGCTGTGTGAATAGCCGTGGGAGAAAAAGAAATTGTAAAGCCTATAAAAGCTTTAATAAGCTTAATTAAAAGTTTATTAACCAGCATAAAAGCTTTATATATATATATAAGTTAATATTGAAATCATTATGCACTAATTATAATTTTCTCTTTTAACAAATCTGCGCTGAACTTCATGAATTCCAAGATGATTGAATTCACCTAATCATTTCATTTAAGCCTTTATTAAGCTTGGGTTTAACTGTGCGTTGGATTTGAATTAGTAGAAAATCATGTTAAGCAAAGTTTTTATTAGTAAGCTTAATTAAGAAACTCTTTGAGCTTTAATTTTAAAAGTACATGGATTATTTCTTAAAAAATTATGCATTTGTGTATTGAGCTAACTTGGCAGGATTCACATCTAGCTCGACATTCCATATGAGATAAGAAACCCTATCTTTTTTTTCTTGTTTTTAATTTTTCCTATTCCTTTTAATTGTCAAAAAATGGGTGAATATCTGCACCGTCGTACTATTCAGGAACAGCTTGATTCTCTCTATATTCTTTTGAATCAAGAACGAGAGCATCGGGACAACTTTCAAAGAAAGATTGAACGACATCTGTCTAGAATGAACAAATATATTAAGAAGAAAGTTAAAACTGTGGAAGCATCTGACATGCATAGCCTGACCAATGACATCGTATCCAAACTGCCTATTGTCAAGTATTTCAGGTGTAAGAAGATGGGACATTATGCTAAATCTTGCCCAACTAGAAAGAAGAACCAAATTGCAGCAAAGGACATGCTTGATGTGCCGAAGAAGTTAACGCACTCGACACATTAACCAAAGGTGGAGGTATGTGTAAAAAAAAAAATTATTTATTGTATACAATTTCTTGTTTGCTTTTGTATCTGTTTTCTGAATATTCTTTGCTTCTAGACCTAGTTAGAAAACTTTAGCTCCTGAAAAGAATTTTAGATACCGTGATCTAACTAGAAAGATCGAGACAAGATTAGTAAAAGTTATCTTCAAGATCTAGTTGCCCAAATTCAAGTAAAAATGATTGCTAGACATTTCATAGAAGATTAAGACCAATTTGAAGATTCAAGAACCAAGCAAGTTTCTCCAGTCTTTGATTCAAGTTATTAATTGCTTCACCATCAAATTTATTGATGATGAGAAAAGTAAAGAAATAGCTCTCAAGTGATTAGAAACCAAGCTTAAGTTGTATGCCAATATCAATTACGAAGTTTATACCAATTCAAGTAAAGTTTTGTCTAAATTTTCAAGTGTTCTAGTTTAAGATCTATCCAAGTACAAGATTCTTTCTAGACCAAGAATTGCTCTAAGTCAAAGATATATTCAACCACCCACAAGATTTAAACCCCTTAAGAACAATATTTATTCAAGAATTGTAATTATGATTAATTAAAGACTAATCTCTCAATTTTCGTCCATTCAAGTATTTTTAATCTAAGCCAAGATTCATTACTAGTATATCAAGTTCTTGCTATCAACTAGGATGCAAGATGTCTATCATTATTCAAGTTCTGATTTCAAGTTTAAGATTAAGCTTAAGATCAAGATCCCCTTTAGATTTCATTGTTTACAAGTAAGATTCACAAATTCAAGAATTATCAACCTATTCAAAGATTATAATTTTTGAATTTAGTTAAACAATTACAAGATTAAGAACAAGAACAAATCCCCAGAATTCATCAAGTTATTGACAGTAATGTAAGTGATTTATTTTCAATCTTAAGTTGACAAGAATTTCCATTTCGACCTAATTTATTTTTGGAATAAGACTTGTAGTCTAATTTTGAGGATAGAGAAAAGTTATGCTAGAATGAAAGTTTCAGAGGGAATTAGCTACTCCGTCTTAAACTTCTGTTCTTAAGGTAGTGTCGTGTGGAATTAATCTATGGTATGGGACATTAGATTGGTTTTACATGGCTACACCAGACGTATCTATGTCTTCTATCTTTCACCAGCGAGCAACGAGTGTTTGTATGTGGAAGGTACCTCTGTGGTATGGAACACTTAGATACATTTCACATGCGTTGACTTGTTTGGTTTTATTTTCAGAAATTGTTGGATGTGATGATCTTGTCCTCCACTTGTGCCATGAAGCCATCTACCTATTGTTTGTGCAACTGAGGATAGTTGATTCCCAATAGGGGGGACTGTTATGATCCATGTTAATTAAATATCTTTTGACATTCAAAGACCATCATCAAGAAGATGCAAAATGGATGCCGAGAAATTTTTCCAAGCTTATCCTGAGATCCTTCGTTCTTTTTAAACCCAGCAAACCTACAACAATTGAGGGCAATTGCAAACTCAAGCAAGAGGGATGTTATGATAATATATTTAATAATATTATTTTTCCCTCTTGAGTAATTTGGGAATGCCTAGGTTACTCTTGTGTCATGCCGGCTAGGTTAATATCATGGGTGACACCACTATAAATATTAATATGTGCGGTATATGACGTATGCTTGGGGCCGTCTATGATTATTTCAGTTAGGTTTGTATTGGCAGGGTGATCCCTGGAAGTACTTATGCCTGGTAGTCATGAGTTGGTTATGGTTTATGCCTGTTTAATATTTGTGGAATTAATTTAATTATTAATTAGGCTTATATTTTCAGGTCAAGAAGATTACGAGGATTGATAAATAATGTCGAGGAGAATGTTTCTTATGAGCATCATATTTATTTTTACAAGTGTAGCTTGTAACCTTAGCAAATGATTTTTCCATTTTGAACTTTAGGAAAGATACATTTATAATGTGGAATTTATTAAAGCCTATGGCTTTACCCTAGTCCCAATATTTGACACTCTATTTTTGTAAAAGAAGAGTGCCGTGCTCTCTAAAAAGCATATTTTGTATATTTTGGGACTATGGCCTATTTTTGGGGGAAAAGAAAGCTAATAAAGAAATACTCTTGTGTGGGGAAGGCCACGCACAAGGGGGGGGACGATTGCACCTAGCATGGTGTTAATGGTGATGTTTTTCTTTCTCTTGTCTTATGTTTTGTTATATGCTTTAATTTTCAATTAAATTCAAGTAGTTGTTTTAATATTTGATATATTTCATGAGTTTTTGATTATTCCCTTCAAGAAGATTAAAGGGTCCCGTTTGAGTAACCTCATAGGAAGAATCGTATCCACCTTGATTGAGTTGAGATTCAACTTCACTTTCATGGATCCAATTATCATTGCTATGAGTGATATTATAGGAAGAATCATAGCCAACTTGACTCTTGTAAGCATAAACATCTTCCATATTTCCAAATGCCCTTGAAGATCATACTCATAGTCTTCATCACATTGATCATCATCCACACATGTTGAATCTACATGATTGTCTCGATCCCCATTGGAAGTATCCTCTTCAATGCAATCTTCCTCATCTCCATGGTACAACTTCCATTGCAAATATTATCATCGGTACTATAATCCCGATAATAGCTTTCATCAACCTCACTATCATAGTCATCCATGAGTCCCGAATAGTGTACCAAACCCAAAATTGGTCAATTATGCTCTCGGTACAAGATTTGATCTAGCTTGTAGTTCCAAAATTCGATTGACAAGGTTGAAAGCATGTTGAGAAGCTTGTGGGATAAGTATTGAATCATCCCAATGATTTCTTTCAAAACAACCCTAAACCCTCTTGAATGAATTAGGGTTTAGCACTCTGCTCAATGAGATCAAAACTGCCAAAACATCAAATATGCCGTATTTTGCTCAAGTGGACTCCAAATTGGTGATCTTTAGTTTGTCACGTCCAAAGTGGAAAGAAGAAAGTGTATACCACCCTGGATCTCACTTTGGATGTGCACTATACCTCTCTGTCTTGAGATTTGTGCTATACGACCATTTTCTACTACACCACTCAAATGAGCCCCAATTTGCGTGATCTTTGGGTCATTGAAATGCTCTTGATGTGAGTAGATCAAGAATGTGTGAAAAAAAAAACTGAAAAGTAAACTTCCCTTACTGACCAAAGTTGACCAGTGGAAGAGTCAGCCGCTTTGAGTTGATCGGTCAAATGGTCTTGAACCTGTTATGCTTTGGCTTGATGGAAAGCTCTTAATATGTACTTCTATGCTATTCTCCACCAGCATGAAGCATTTATGATGAGGCCAAGGTTTTGTAAAATTTGTCCCCAAAAATAGTGTGGTGGAAAACGCTATAATTCATTACCTTTGAGAATTCCAAGGCAAGAGTTATAATGCTTGTTAGAAAGCTCTTTAGTAGCGCTATCCAACACTCCAAACCCCTTCAAAATATCCTGCATCATTTGTGACTAAACTAAGCTTTTTTGCACTACCTACACGTAGTCAAAATTGTCCCTCTAGTCTCCATTGCATCAAACTTGACCACAATTGATCTTACCAATGTCAAATAGCATGTATTGACTCAAGATAAGCATTTGGCATTACATTTTGAAGAAATTTTGGCATGACCTTTGAAAAATTGCTATCGAATATCAATCCAAAATTGACCACAAACAATGCTCAAGCATAGGCAATATTCATATACCAAATAATTGCAATCTTTTCCACTTTGCTTGAGCCATTGATTTGCTCCAAATTAAATTACCAACTTGATGATTATCGATGAAGTGCTTTGAAGCTTTATAATCTCCTAGTAGGCAAGTGCTTCCAACCCCTTTACCCAAGTTTACAATCCAAGGGCAAAGGTTTGGGCCATTTCTTCACCACCATGTACCTAATCCCTCACCGTACCACTTTACCAAGGCACTCATGGCATGGTGAGTTCAAGACACATGGTCCTCTCGGCATCTCCATCATATGCTGAGGTACCCTCACACATCACTTGTTTACTAGAAGTTGAAGTATGGATACAAGTGTGTGTGAATTGTGTAGCTTGAATTGTAAAAGTATGTATGGAGTCACCTACAATTGGCACTTATAATTGCATGCCCATTCACTCTATCACATTACAAGAGTCTAATTCCAGTGAAGAGGCTCAAAAGAATCACTGCAAGTGGTTATCATCTAAGGAAAACAACCATAGGCTATGTTGTCATTGCATCATAGTCTCAATCATCACCACCAAGCATGGAACAACATGTGCCCTCACCCATCGCACAATGAAAGCATAAACTACTTACATTGGAAACCACCAATCATACGCTATGCCATTGCCATAGCATCCAAAGACATCCCTTCCAACCAATTTGCTTCTTATCAAAGTTCAAAGACACTAGAGAATGCATTCAAGCTAATCCAAGCTGTAATCTAAGTTTATCTAAACTTTAATCCACACTTTAATCCAAGCTTTAATCCACACTTAATCCAACCTTATCTAAGCTTTAATCCAAGAGGAAATCCCTAATTCATGAGAATCCTAATTTTCTTCATAACAAGAACCCTAATTTCAAAGAAAATGCAATATTGGAGCATTGAGGGTATATGATTGTTGGTTACACTTGGTAGAAACACTATCAAGCATTGATGCAATCCCTAATTCATGAGAACCCTAATTTCAAAGAACATGCAATATTGGAGCATTGAGGGTATATGATTGTTGGTTACACTTGGTAGAAACACTATCAAGCATTGATGCAATCCATCTTTGAGTCTTTCACAGCCAAAATCGCTCATAATAGTCCCCATTGCAATGCTTATAATAATCCATGTGTTTACTCAAACAACACTAAATCTTAATGTTCCTCCCATGCTCCAAGAAATTACAGAAATGCGTGCAGCTCTCCTTGACTTCACAGCAGAAAATTACCCAAAAAAACTCCCATTGCAAGGCTTGTCATGAAGCTTCTACTTGCTTAAGATATAGCCCTAATTTAGTCACAAAGCTATGGAATAGGGAAAAAGCAGCGCAGCATTCCAACAGTCTTACGGGCGGCTCAAGAGATACCAACAAAATAGCTCAAAATGTAGCTTACAATATCCATAATCAATGCCCTAAGCTTTGCCAAGCTCAAAATTAAAGAGAGAAGCACCATAGCTCACAAATCAAGCACCAAGAAGAGGGAAAAAAGAAACGTTTTGATTAACCATACTAGTCTTGATTAGTGAAATTAATGACTTTGTTTTCCCAAATTTAGTCCTAGAATTTGAGTTTTGGTGCGGCTCCTCCAAAATTAGGTCCACAGTAGACCCATAGCTGCAAAAGCTTTAGGAAATAGATCAAGAAATGAAAATTTAACCAATCAAGCTCACCATATCCATCTTCTTGATCAAGAAAATCAAGAACATGCAAAAAATTCAAGAAAGTTCAAAAAACTCAAGAAAAATGGACCAAAACAAGAGCTTTGATACCATTGCAAAAAAGAAGAAGGTCCACTCATCACATGGAGTAGACAACAAGAGTGTAGGTCACCATCCTAGAATCTCATGAAGGGAGAAGCTCACCATGGAAGCTTGCTCAAGGCAAGGAAATAACCATATGGTCATGTATCAAGATATCAAAAAGGTGTACAAACTATCCCATAAGTGACTTATATAGTAACTTACTTTTAAGACCTTTCACACATAGGCTACCCATAAACCCAATTCTATGCCCCATATCATATGTCTAGGCCCTCATCGTACATGTGCACCCAATTTCCTACATTACATGGAATTTGGCACTTGTTTGAGGTCATAGCATCCCATGAGATCTAACTGTTCTAGATGCTGCGATGAGTGTTACAAAGCAAAAGATATTGGCAAAGCTTTCCATTCGATATGGATTAATATTTATTAAGACTAGAAAGGTTTATGTGCCCAATAATATGGACGTCCAACGATATTGACATCAAAGCAAAGAGATTGTGTGAGTACCATGCTGCATCTAGTGTAGGGAATCCTAATATACAAAGAACCTTGGCCTTGGTTGGTGGCCAGCATTTCTATCAGGAAACCCTAATATGTATGAGTGCCATGATGCATCTAGTGTAGGGAAACCTAATATACAAAGAACCTTAGCCTTTGTGAGATCCCTGTGCGCAACGGAATCGGGGTACTAGCAGCGGAAGTAGCACTTCTTGCGCAGGGTAGAGTCCCACACTCGGGGCCTCGTCCACGGATATCCGGACAAGAGACTAATCCATCGGTTTTTCCAAAAACCGAACCCGAAAAAACTTTCTTTATCCAGAAAACACAGACGATTCCACCAGGATAACTTTTTACTCTAACGTAGTCAAGACCATTACTGATCAAACTGATCCGACTGCACCTATAAAGGTACTCGATTAGATCAAGGAAGAAACTTGCACTTGGATCATTGGGATCAACGCTTTTTTCCCCATCAAGAGGCACAACCGTTGATTCCTATCCATAGAACAATTACTATCCCGGATTTACTTCATCTATCGTAATAACAGAAATTGAGTCTCGGTTTACGGATCCATCAGTCCAGCCTAACCCCATCCAATCCCATGGGTTAGCCAACTGCCCAACCACTGTAGTGATGCGATCCAACTAGGAATTTGGTTAGGTTTTGTCCCGAGTACCAAGGAAAAGAGTTCCAAGGCCCCCTAGCCAGAAGTTCATACAAACATAAAACTAGTCACACCACTTACACACCCAATATGAAATTGCCTTTTTCTCAGCATCAGCTAACTTTAAAACAATCCTTTAATGAAACCATTATGTCACTGATGACAATCCTCAAAGTCTCTGGTTGAATCCTTATTTCCAGTCATTCATTCATCGGTATACTTATGGCATCATTGGCAACCAGAACGCTCACCACCTGTTCACTCAGGGGTCTTTTCCATAGTTCCTAACTCATAGTAACCAGCAATATATTCATATAACAGAATGGAATCTCCGTGGAAGATCAACAAGATCAACCCACAGATCCATATAAAAGAGCCATGGACTCATCTGTTTGAGGACCAGCAAGGTCAATCAACCAGATCCACCGGTTTCAGAAAACAACTCTTATTCCTTGTTCTAATATCTTCCATGACGCACGTGTGGGTATCTTCGATGACCCAGAGCCCGAGCATGGTCAGCACCCTCTAGGACCCTTCGCAGGTGACCTAGCGCTTCATTCATAGGCCGCTTCCTTGGTTCCTCATCCACCGTACCGGAAGCTCACCATTTAAATCGAACCGAGGCTGCTCAAGACCTCGGTCGACCTTGCTACGCGAGACGTCCTACATTGACTCTCCGTCTCAGCAGTTGTAACTTTATCAGTTAGGTCTCCATGACCTTAATCCACAAGACGGTCAAAATGCTTCCCCAGCGTTCTCGACATAAAACAGTCATTTACAAACAGTCACAAAATACAGTTTCTATATCGAACTCTCGTCTTTCCACATTATCCCTCCTCAATCCACATTCCATTCAATGTGTATTCATTTTCATCCATTTACTCATATCGACGTCATATTATTTTCCATACACATTCACGTTCCTTATTCTACATACACATCCATGCATACATCCATTTTCACATCCTCATTCATACATCCACATCCACATACATAACCATCCATCCACTTCTCCATGCATACATCCACATCCATAATCACATTCACATCTATACATCTACATCTACATGCGTACATCCACATCTCCATGCATACATCAACATCTCCATGCATATATCCACATCCATACATCTACATCTACATGTATACATCCACATCTCCATGCATACATCAACATCTCCATGCATCTGTCCACATCCATAATCACATTCACATCCATATGTCTACATCTACATCTTATCCCATCACATACACTTCTTACCTCATCCCATACACATCTTAACTCATCTTATCACATCCTAACTCATCCCGTATGTATCTTATCACATCTTAACTCATCTTATCACATCCTAACTCATCCCATAAGTATCTTATCACATCTCATACACCTCTTATCACATCCTAACTCATCCCATAAGTATCTTATCACATCTCATACACCTCTTATCACATCCTAACTCATCTTATCACATCCTAACTCTTCTCATATACATCTTATCGCATCTTATCACATCTCATACATCTCTTATCACATCCTATCCCTTCACATATCTAATTATAGAATACAAGGGAATTCTTATATTTGATATAAGATTTCTTTACGCATCTAATGATGCATAAATTCCATTTAAGGAGACTAACACTTTCGAAATAAAAATCAATCTTTTATGCATCTTCCTATGCATAAATGCATTTTAAATGAGAATGACACTTTGAATTAAAATTCAATCTTTTATGCATCTTCTTATGCATAAATTCAATTTAGATGAGAATGACACTTTTGAATTAAAATCAATCTTTTATGCATCTTCTTATGCATAAATTCAATTTAGTAGGAATTACACTTTTAGAATAAAAGAATTTCTCTTATGCATAAAATCCATTTAAGATGAAAATCACACTTTTAGTATAAAAATATCTTTTATGCATTCCTCTATGCATGAAATCCAATTATGATAAAAGTAACATTTTTACAATATAATAATTATCTTTTATGCATACCTCTATGCAAGAATTTCAAGTGTGATAAAAGTAACACTTTTACAATAAAATAATCATTTTTTTTTGTAACATTTTTATAATAAAATAATAAAAAAAAATTTCACCTCTATCCACGAAATTCAATATGATAAAAGTAACATTTTTATAATAAAATAATCATTTTTTTTCTTTACAGTTTTACAATAAAATAATCATTTTTTTCATACCTCTATGCATGAAATTCAATATGCTAAAAGTAACACTTTTATAATAAAATATTTATCTTTTATGCATACCTCTATGCATGAAATTCAATTATGCCAAAAGTAACACTTTTATAATAAAATATTCATCTTTTATGCATACCTCTTTGCATAAAATTCAATTATGCTAAAAGTAACACTTTTATAATAAAATATTCATCTTTTATGCATACCTCTATGTATGAAATTCAATTATGCTAAAAGTAACACTGTTATAATAAAATAATCATTATAAAAACTTGACATTAATTAATTAACCATTCACCTAGGATAGAGAATGGTTGGTTTTGTTAGAAAAGAGAGGGAAATACCTGTTTGTAATGAGGTATAACGTTTTTAGAGAAGACATAAAGCATAAGAACCATTAAAGTCATAAAAATCATAAAATAAGTGAAACGAAGAATCACCAACTTACTAATGACTTTGAAAGCTTTCCTTTGGCTTGATGGTTTGAGGGTTCAACTCTTGTTTGGACAAGAGTGGCCAACTAATCTTTGGAAGAGGGAAATGTAAAAAACTAATGAATTATTAATAAATTCATAGTTCTTGGCTTGGGTGAAATAGAGTAACAATGCACTGAACACTATATTTTTTTAACAAAGGGGAGGCCTCTATTTATAGGAAAAATTGAGCTCCTAAGCAAAGAAACTGATTCTAGAATTTTCCAAATCAGTTTGGTCAATTTTTAACCATTTTTAGGTAAGTTAAGCTAACTTTTTGGAACTATTATGAATTGCCTGCATCTGTTGCTCCATGTCGTCAAGCATTTGACTGGTCATCTCAACCCTAATCAATGGGTCGGACCTAGTTAATGGAGTTAAGCAATCTTGTCCGAGACGGACCCTGATTAGATTGGTATGAAGGAATTGGTCTCTGAATTTGGGTTCTTGACTTCCCTGTGCCCTTGTTATGGCAGGAGTCGGGCAGTCTTTTAACTGATGACCAAAACCTTGGTATCCAAAACACCGGTTCTCACTTCTGAACTCCTCGTTCAGAATCTTTAAAACAGGTGGGCTCTTGAGAAAGTATTCTGGGAACAGAATCTTTCTTTTATCTTAGAGAGGGAATAATTATAAGATCAGAAAGGGAGGTTCTTACTCCTGTATACCTTGAAGGCTGGGGGAGGAATCTTAAAAAAATGCGAGATGTCCTCATCTCGCAAAGTAGAGGACAACTCTTTTTCTTAAGATCCAAATTATTCTGGGGTTCCTTATATTCTGGTCAACCCAACAGAATACGGGGATCCAAATTATTCTGGGGTTCCTTATATTTTGGTCAACCCAACAGAATACGGGGATAAATATCCCTTATATAGAACTCATCATTAAATAACAATTCATTCAGATCATATCATTCATATCTTTAACACGATAATGGTCCATTAGACAGAAAAATTTCCTTCTGAACATTCCTCCACGAGAATTTCAGTTAAGCAAGTTCTCAATTTGTCATCCCTTAACTTGATCTACCAAGTCAAGTATTAATAGTAGCAATTTGACAGCACAATCCACTAATCTCATAGTGATTTGCTGAAATCATTATCATCATTCTAGTTATGAATATCAACACAGGGACTCGTCCCATTCATCCTCATTGTGGATTCGCTCAGCTTATTATATTTCAACCAATTTTAAGGGATCCTCATTTTTCAATTCAGAATCCAAATCAACTCATCAGTTTTCAAACAGAATTTAAAAATCATATCAACCACATTCGAAATCATCATCTGGATAGCATGAATGCTTATAATTTTAAGTCTTAGATTTACTCGTATATACTGCTGGTAAAGAGCTGCAATTATACCCTCGGTATATACGGGTAGTCATGGTACTTGGAACTATAAGGTAAATACCATCATATCTAGGCCTCAAGCAAGTCCGTGATTCCATATAATTGCGGTACTTCCATTTGAAGACCCAATTACTAATTTACGAATTTTTAGTTTGAATATCAATTTGTATGAATTATATCACACAGTTACAACCTTTTTGTGATTCTTGATAAATTTTTGACATATTTGGCTTCTCATTAACCAAACGCTTTGATACCAACTGTGAGATCCCTGTTCCCACCGTGCAACGAAATCGGGGTACTAGCAGTGGAAGTAGCACTTCTTGCACAGGGTAGAGTCCCACACTCGGGGCCTCGTCCATGGATATCCGGACAAGAGACTAATCCGTCGGTTTTTCCAAAAACCGAACCCAAAAAACTTCCTTTATCCGGAAAACACGGACGATTCCACTAAGATAACCTTTTACTTTAACGTAGTCAAGACCATTACTGATCAAACTGATCCGACTCCACCTGTAAAGGTACTCGGTCAGATCAAGGAAGAAACTTGCACTTGGATCATTGGGATCAACGCTTTTTTTCCCATCAAGAGGCACAGCCATTGATTCCTATCCATAGAACAATTACTATTCGGGATTTACTTCATTTATCGTAATAACAGAAATTGAGTCTCGGTTTACGGATCCATCAGTCCAGCCTAACCCCATCTATTCCCATGGGTTAGCCAACCGCCCACCAACCACTGTAGTGATGCGATCCAACTAGGAATTTGTTAGGTTTTGTCCCGGGTACCAAGGAAAAGAGTTCCAAGGTCCCCTAGCTGGAAGTTCATACAAACATAAAACTAGTCACACCACTACACACCCAATATGAAATTGCCTTTTTCTCAGCATCAGCTAACTTTAAAACAATCCTTTAATGAAACCATTATGTCACTGATGACAATCCTCAAAGTCTCTGGTTGAATCCTTATTTCTAGTCATTCATTCATCGGTATACTTATGGCATCATTGGTAACCAGAACGCTCACCACCTGTTCACTCAGGGGCCTTTTCCATAGTTCCTAACTCATAGTAACCGGCAATATATTCATATGACAGAATGGAATCTCCGTGGAAGATCAGCAAGATCAACCCACAGATCCATATAAAAGAGCCATGGACTCATTTGTTGAGGACCAGCAAGGTTAATCAACCAGATCCATACCCGGTTTTAGAAAACAACTCTTATTCCTTGTTCTAATATCTTCCACGACGCACGTGTGGGTATCTTCGACGACCTAGAGCCCAAGCACCGTATGGTCAGCACCCTCTAGGACCCTTCGCAGGTGACCTAGCGCTTCACTCATAGGCCGCTTCCTTGGTTCCTCATCCACCGTACACCGGAAGCTCACCATTTAAATCGAACCGAGGCTGGTCAAGACCTCGGTTGACCTTGCTATGCGAGACGTTCTCCATTGACTCTCCGTCAGCAGTTGCAACTTTATCAGTTAGGTCTCCATGATCTTAATCCACAAGACGGTCAAAATGCTTCCCCACCATTCTCGACATAAAATAGTCATTTACAAACAGTCACAAAATACAGTTTCTATATCGAACTCTCGTCTTTCCACATTATCCCTCCTCAATCCACATTCCATTCAATGTGTATTCATTTTCATCCATTTACTCATATCGACGACACATTATTTTCCATACACATTCACGTTCCTTATTCTACATACACATCCATGCATACATCCATTTTCACATCCTCATTCATACATCCACATCCACATACGTAACCATCCATTCACTTCTCCATGCATACATCCACATTCATAATCACATTCACATCCATACATCTACATCTACATGCGTACATCCACATCTCCATGCATACATCAACATCTCCATGCATATATCCACATCCATAATCACATTCACATCCATACATCTACATCTACATGTATACATCCACATCTCCATGTATACATCAACATCTCCATGCATCTATCCACATCCATAATCACATTCACATCCATACATCTACATCTATATCTTATCCCATCACATACACTTCTTACCTCATTCCATACACATCTTAACTCATCTTATCACATCCTAACTCATCCCGTATGTATCTTATCACATCTTAACTCATCTTATCACATCCTAACTCATCCCATAAGTATCTTATCACATCTCATACACCTCTTATCACATCCTAACTCATCTTCTCACATCCTAACTCTTCTCATATACATCTTATCGCATCTTATCACATCTCATACATATCTTATCACATCCTATCCCTTCACATATCTATTTATAGAATACAAGGGAATTCTTATATTTGATATAAGATTTCTTTACGCATCTAATGATGCATAAACTCCATTTAAGGAGACTAACACTTTCGAAATAAAAATCAATCTTTTATGCATCTTCCTATGCATAAATTCATTTTAAATGAGAATGACATTTTGAATTAAAATTCAATCTTTTATGCATCTTCTTATGCATAAATTCAATTTAGATGAGAATGACACTTTTGAATTAAAATCAATCTTTTATGCATCTTCTTATGCATAAATTCAATTTAGTAGGAATTACACTTTTAGAATAAAAGAATTTCTCTTATGCATCTAATTTATGCATAAAATCCATTTATGATGAAAATCACACTTTTAGTATAAAAATATCTTTTATACATTCCTCTATGCATGAAATCCAATTATGATAAAAGTATCATTTTTACAATATAATAATCATCTTTTATGCATACCTCTATGCAAGAATTTCAAATGTGATAAAAGTAACACTTTTACAATAAAATAATCATTTTTTTGTAACATTTTTACAATA